>NW_019384580.1:523983-602022 GCF_000671375.1 Centruroides sculpturatus | reverse complement strand
GTTGGCCATCGCACAGTCGTTTTTTTAAATAAATAAGAATTAATTTTGACTTTTTTTTGAATAAATTAAATTATTTTCAGTTTATAAAAAACTATTTTAATATTACTAAACAATTATTTAGAGATAAAAAAAAACGTTTAAAAATAAAGAATAAATACCCTTGTGATAATAAAATAAAATAAATTATTTTTGTAATTAAACAATATTAAATATTCAAGAATTACATTATATTTCAGACGTAAAAATGGTATTTTAAATTAACAGAATTGTAATTTTATGTAATTTAATATCTTAAAAAAGTTTTAATTGAAGAAATTCAAATAAACAAGTTTAATTAATCTTTTTTTATTACAATTACAAAAAATTATTATAATGTCAATTATTTTAAATAAATAAAAATTCACATTGTTATATTTACAAGTTTATTAAATAAAATATATTTAAATAATGTATAGAATATCTTAAAGTTTAAAAATGTCATAGAATATTTACATAGCTTTAATTATAAGACTATAATTATTAAATAAAAAATTATATAAAAGAAAATTAAAAGTGTTATTTTATTTTTTCCAAATGTTTTAATTTTTATATCGGAAATAAATTTCTTCATACTCTTTTATTCATTCCATCTGCTTAGTAATCTACTGGGACCTTCTCTCCTTTTTCTTTTCCATTTTTTCATCCGCTAATTCCCTTCTTTTCTTCAGCTAGACTTCTGACAAGGCTCAACATTCTAATAATAATAATAACGGATATGAGATACATAATTTGTATATTTAAATATCTTACAGCATAAAAACTAAAAATTTTTATAAAATACTGTATATTTATTTGGGATTTGTAATCAAATTTACGTGATAATATTTTTAAAATCAATTTTTTTTCTCTACTTTAAATTTTTTTTATATTAATTTAATATAAAATTGATGAAACTTGGATCGTAAGCAACATATAGGAAACAGTTTTAAATGTATTCGGTCTTAAATGTATACAGTATACGTTTCGAGGAATACAATGTAAAGCATAAGTAGCTCCTTCTAGTAGAGGAATGTTCAACTAAAAGTATTATTTCTTTTTTATTTTATTGTTTTTGATTAGAAAAATTTTAAATACTGTTTTATTTATATTATTATTTTCATTATAAAAAGAATATATTATTAATTGATTTAAAATTCATAATTAGTTTTTAATGTACAGTATTTAACGGACTTCCCCCATCGCCAGAATTAATTCGTTAAATCGAATTTTTGCTGTAATTTAAAAATATATGAATTCAAACTATTAACATTTAAAACTGTTTAGGATATAATTTTGTTTTTGGATTCTTTCCACTTTGTGGGACTTTTTCAAGACCATTGTGAGTTTCACCAGACCCGCAATGTAACGGCCGGATAGCGAGGGATGGAACATGACATCCGGGGCAGATCACACCGAAAAGTTCCTGCAGGGCTATAGGAGGGTGGAAAAAGTAGTCTGGCCAAAAGAATAGAGCGGTTATCATGTTAAGGGGGAAAGCAATCGCTAAGGTATTCCTTTTTTCCTTTCCCTTTACCCTTTCTTCCTTCGGTAAAATCGATTGGTTTGGTTTGAGAGCGTTACATGCTAGCGGATGATTTGAAATTAGAATTGTACTTATAACGTTGGCAAAAAAGTGGTCCCGCTATGGCCAGACCTGTTCCTTAGGGTTTATAGACCACTCGAATAAGATTTCCTCATCCCCCAGTGTAGTTGCAAGTTTCAATCCCTCAACAAAACCAAAACCAAAATTAACTTGGCCATCCAGCATACCAAAAATGAGTTAAAAATGAAAAAAAAAACAACATTTGAAACTCTTTTATCTGACTACTATAAAAAGATAATATAAGTTAAATTCAATTTAATGATGATAAAATAAGTTCTCGAAGAATCCATAATCATCGAAAATAGATATTAAATTATTTATTTCTATAGTTAATGCTTTTTTGATTTCTAAATTATAAAGCAGGAAAATATATATAACCAATACATACACATTTATATGGTTTAATGACCGGTTTACATTTTTTCTTAAGTGCTAACATCAATTTTAAAACGAAAACTTTTAGTCAGACTGCATTTGGCTAGCTACTTCCAATAATTTAATGTATGTACAATTTCGTCAACAAATTATGAAAATGATAATAAATGTTGTATTTCAATACGATAAATAAAAGTAAAAATGATAAATATTTCATGTTTATCCGTACATTATATTGAAGTAGAATACTTATTACAATTTGACCGAAGAAAATTAATATTTTACGAGATATAATGTACATATATGGATAACATTTATTATTTTTCCTCTTGATTTCCAGTAAAGTATAAGTATCGTATACAGTAATTATATGTAAAGTATCCCATAAATTCGGTGCTATGCAGGAAATTTACTCATCAATGGCCGAATGTTTGAACCCATTGAACATTGGTAGTTGGTTGCGAGTTCGTGCCTCACCAATGGGCAGATGTTTTCTAGGTTTTCTTTACGTTTCTAACATCTAAATAGGGGTCATTTTCCCATAAATTTCTCCCCGGAGACATTCGTCTTGGTAAAGCGCCTATGTATTATGTTGCCAAACCAAAAATAATACAAGAACATATTTTTTTGAATACAACTCCTTTCAGGCATTGAGCGGTGGAGTAAATCATACAGATCTCCAGACCTGACGTTCCTAGATTTTTATCCACGGGACTATCTGAAATAAGTTGTTTATAATATATGCCTATTCAACTGATAATCTCAAGTTCCACATTACCGGAAAATTGCAACACACCGAGGAACATTTCGAAGCTATTTTTCCCAAAATGAAAGACGCTTCTATTTCTAAATAAAAATTCGTATTTTTGAGCTTCTAGAAATACTTTTTGGTCTGCTCGTGTTTTCTTGTTTGCCATTTTATAAACGAATTTCTTGTGAAGTGAAAAAGTCGAAATGAGGTTAACAAAAAGAGATGACAAGGTCAGCACTTCCAGTTTGCTGACGACCTGATGTCACTTACGAAACGCTTAGTTGTTGGTTAAATCATAACCGAAATGCTGACCAGAACGAAAAAGTTAAGATATTTTCAACTTTCAGAAGAGATTCTATCGAACTAAAGGCGGAAGTTACATCATTTTCGGGCTCACAAGTGGCCAAGCGATTCCGTTCCCTGAACACTGAGAGTTCGATCATGGGTTCGCGCCTTGCCAGGGCGGGCTGACCACGTGGAGTTTTCCGGGTTTTCTCCATGTCTGTAACGCCTGAATAGGAGCCAGTTACCCTTATAAAAAGGAAGGCATCACCCAAGTGTTGCGTTGCTACAAACAAATACATCAGTTCCAGTTTTTCGTTTCACTCGTATTTTTAGATAATGTTGAGTCCAAACCTAATTATACTCACTCACACCATACACACACATATATATACGCTCACACACACACACCCTATTTGGTCGAACATGCAAGGTATATCATTTTATATTTTTTTACTTTTTTCTCCCTGTATATTAAGAAACCTTTTACTCATATCTGTCACCCAGCCCACCGCCCTCATTGTGGGCCTTGCGAGTTCGGCCAAATCCATTGTAGGGAAGGCAGGGTGGTGAAGAATGGGGCCCATTTTGCTACCAGAATGTACTTTAATCCTTTATTTTTCTAATTCATTTGTTATCAGGAGTTTTCCGTTTGACATTGTATGTGATTTCAAACAAACATCACAAAGAGTTGTAACAGATGTAAACGTTACCTTACAATCGAATAAGCAATATTTGAATTAATGAAATTTTACAGCATTATTTTTCAGGGGATTTTACAGGCCTACCACTCTGGGGGATCGACGAATCGAAAAAACCCCAGGAATTTTTTATGGGATGGACCGTTCGAATACATTGGATCTCGTTCCTCACCACCGACCGTCCCATTAGGCGCCTGGATAAACCCAAAATAGGCTTGTTAAAAAAGAAGACTACAACAATGTTCACGGGGCATAAAGAGTTAAAGAAAAGCATTTTTTCTCTCAAATAATACTGTATTTTGATAACTATTAAAATTACATCGGCAAACATTGTTACCTGTGTTGGAAAAACTAAAAAACTTGTTTCTTTAATCACCTGGAGTTCGGCCTATCTTCATGTACACAATATCGTCATGTGTTAGTCCTAGTATATTTATTAGTGCGTTACATTGTATTAGCATTCATATAATTCGCAAGTATATACGTCACTGCTAATTAGTAATACAATGAAAAATTCTATATTCTGTCTTTACTTTAATTTAGAAACGAAATTGTTTTAAAAAGTACAATATTATAACAGCACCTGCTGTTGAAAAAAGATAGTTAAATTTAATGATTAAATTCGATTTGTTCCTCGAAACAATCTCTCCAATGGTTTATAACTAGTCTTATTTTTTTTTCTCATTCCTGATTTGCAATAACAAAGTTAACATAATTGAGGGATAGGGAACGAAGCATAGGTCTGAATTATTCATGAAAAGTCAGGAGGTCCGAATCAATTGAACTGAATGAATCCAAATGCAAATACCTCATCGATCACTTGTTATACCATTTCTAATGGAAAATAATTAGTATATTATGATTTTGGTGCTGTTTATTTGGAGAAGTTTAATCAAAGAATATCATAAATGATTTCAAATGTTCTTTTCTTCATTCAAAAATGATTTTTTCTTTCTTTGTCATACAAAAACCGATAATAACAAGTGTTTGTTTTAGTGTTTTAAATCAATCTAAATTTAAATTGCTTGAGGAAAACTCGACGGAATTAGTAACACAATTAGCCTGTATCACATGTAAACCAATTAATATTACTGGCAATTTGCAGCCGTCGTTATGATAAACAAAAGTTGTGTGTTAAAATTCAGTCCTTAATTTCTATAATTGACTAAAATTGTGTTTATTTTATGCAAGTAAATTTCGCTGTTTGATTTTAAATATTGATATTTTACTATTATTTATTTACTGATTTTACGAAAACTTTCTTAATTTTACTATTAAAAAGTTGATTTAATTTACAACGTATACATTGTTTCGCAAAAAAATATTTATAATATAAACAGGGGAAAAAATTTGTTTTCTGTTTGTATTATGCATTATTAAACATTATGAAAGAAAATAGCAATAAAGTACAAAGTATGTAGAATTGTACAGTACATAAGCTATTTTTATTCTTTTTTATGTTTTATAATTTGAATTAAGCATTTATGACTTACAAAATCGTCATATATGAGAGGATAAAAGCAGAGTTTACATAAAAAATGGAAAATTGGATCCTATTTAAGTGTTAGACACATAAAGAAAACCCGGAAAACCCCAGTCTTTTGGTAAATCACGAACCATAGACCAACTTCTACTTTTTAGTTGTTTTATACTCTCGGTCATTTGTAGGCTGCTCTGACTGGAGCTGACAGTTCTTTACTTTGTGATGTATAGTTCAGAAAGTAACTGCTATATTTCTTTACGATCTAGGGGAAAAATATGTATTCCAAATTCGAGTATGATTCGTGTAGTTGAGTGAATAAAACAACTGAATACAGGTAGTTGGTCAGGTTAAGATTTCTGTTTAATACTTAAATGAGGCTGGTTTTACATAGAAAATCCTCCCGGTTGACAGATCGCCCAAATGTTGCATTGCCACATCTCATAAATTCTATCCTACAAAAATTAACATTCATCAAGGTTACACTTAAAAATTGATAGGAACTTTTTAAATAATTTAATTTTTATTGGTTAATTTTTAAAGTATGGAAATAGATACATAATTATATATTTTAATGGATGCATTGTTTACTAAAAACAAATCAGAAAGTTGTGACTAAATCATGGACTAGCCGTCTTTACGTTGACCGATTTGTAGTCAGATGAAATTTCTTTTAAGAAAAATTCGACAGGATATGGAACTTGCAACACGTGTCAAATGACATTTTATGTCAAATGACATGTCGTTTACTTCTAGCTGACTTATTGGTCATAATGTCACAGTGTCAAATGACTATATTATTGGATTATGTGACGTAGTCATTTGACACTGACAAATGACTATGTCACTTTAGTACAGTTGTATTATAAGACTTACAATCTCACGTTGTATAATTGCTCAATATCAGTAATTGTTAGTCAAATTTTCGAAAATATAGTCCTACATAATAATAATTTGATAAATTATAATGATTTCAAATATATATATTATTTTGTGCCTATCAATGGAGGAGTGGATAAAAGCACTAAACAGTAGTTTCAGATAATATATTAGATCAAGAAATTTCAGTTGAGACATTACAACTTTCGATAGAAATGTTCAAAGTTGAATGGAAAATTTGAATTCGAAAAACAACAATCATTTATAGAGGTAAAAAATGGATTTTAAACAAAATTAGGAAACATTTTAAAAAGTACGTAAAAATAAATAAAATAGATTATAAGGTACTTCACGGGTAAAATGATATTTAAAGAACTAATACTAACAGAGCACTTATGAGATTTTTACGAGGTGATGGGTAGATTGGGAATGCCTGGAGTAAACAAGTAGTAGCAATTATTTATCTAATTTTTTGGGTAATCTAATACGGGAGCATGATCTAGCCGCATTTTGTAGATAGAAAAATTGTCTCTCAAAACAAGTTTTTGTTATCATCCCTAGTGAATATAAACATTGAACAACATTCCAAATTGAGTGTGTAATGTTCAGTGGTGAAGTGCCTAAGATGCCTTAATATAGGAAATAATGCATTTCGAAATACAGTATTTGGAATAGCAAGTGTTGGAGTCTACCGCACTGTTTAACATACTGAATGAAACAGCAAATAGAATTTTCCAACACTCCTTGTGGAATTAATTATAAGGTTAGGTAAGGATAAGGTTTCAACTCTCAAACCTTCTCCTCTCGGTTAGAAGACCTGATCCAATGCGGCAAATGACCAGTTTGCTCTCTCTAGAGGACGCTATGAAACATTTGCGCCGTATTGTTTAATATTTTAGCCTATCCATTTCATAACAATTTGCTTCAAGTAACAAACACCTTATTCGTTGCCAAGGGAGTTTATTAAAAACTAACGTTTTCGATCTACTCCACAGATCATCCTCAGGTTGAAACATTCGAATTTGGAATAACAAAAAATAGAACACCAAATTCAAATTCAAAGAGACAAATACCGACAACGTAGCAACTAATTAAAATAAAAATTAAAGCGTAAAATTACATAAATGTAAAAATAAATAACATACAGGGTAAATAATATGAATTGTAAAAGGCAGTATTCAACAGGATTCTGCCTTTTAAAATTTACATCTGATATAGCTTAAAAATATATGTTTCGTAGAAAAAGTAAAAAGAAATAACCTAGAATATTCAGCACTGTAGAGAAGATAATTATTTGAAACAAATTTTTCTTAGCTTCGATATGATGTTATTTCTGAATATGTTTGATCGAAAATATATCGATAAATGATATCAATTGTCAGTTAGAACGGTCATATCTTCGAACCATTTCATCGTTTTCCAAGCATTATGAATGAGACGTTGTGGAATAATCTTTGGAACATGCTCCCACAACGTAGAGTACAAGTAATATAAAACTATTCAAAATATCTGGATAGAATCTCGAATTAATTATCTTATCGAAGTCTAAGATAAATCAAAATCCGGATAATCAGGAACATACTGTCCAACTGCCTGTACCAAACTTCCTTATTGAAACGATGTAGTGCAGTAATGTTCTCTTGTCATACACACTCCCAGGTATGCCTGTCAAACTATTGGTGTAAATACGTGATTATTACTTTAAATAATTTTACCATAAATTAACTTACCTAGACTCTGAATATTATATAATTCAGTAATTTTTCCTAATCATTTCTTTGAAGAAAACAATGAAAACTGGACACAAGCTAATGTATCATGCGTTTTATTAGTATACTTTACATTTAAATCTAATACATTTTAATATACTGTATATATATATATATAGATAGATTTAAATATATATGTTTTGAAAGAAGTAATAAAGTGCAACACTGTGTATGTTGTTTTTCAGTTTGCAAATCACATATTAAACCTTTAATATTCGTATTTTGAAATTGGAGGATAGATAGATTAAAGTAACGTAACACATGGGCGATCTGCCAAGGAGATATGCCTCTCGGGAGGGCTTATGTGAAACTGGTCACTATTTAAGCGCTAGACAAGTGAAGAAATCCAGGAAACTTCATGTAGCCAGTTCGTTGGTGAGACGTCAATCCGCATTAGTGTTCAGTTCAAAATCGAAGAATTTTTCTATTTGCTAATCTGCCAAGATAGCTATAAGTAGAATTCTACAATACTTGCCATAAATAGTTGATTTTCATTCGAAATAATAAATCTTACAAAATTGTTCAGACTTCATTAACTTTATAGCAGTTTAATGGTATTAACTTAATATTATTTCACATTAAAATGCCATAAAAGTTTCTGCTGTTCCTGGCTATAACATTCTTCAATAAACGTGAATTGTAATTTGAATTCTTACATTCATTTTATAGAATTATTTGTAAATTACGACAGCAATTAATTTAGCTAATTTATTCGCTATTCTCTCTATGTTTAAAGGAAAGAATGTCATTCACAAATATTTAAATAGCACTTAATTATGTTACGAAATCATTTAGAATTCTTTCTTGACACTGTTAAAATAACCATGATTTAGACTGTCCTAATTTTGTTAAATTCCAAAAGTAACCAAACGAATAGTACGCTAAATTCGAATGTATCGAAAATTACTTAGAAATCTAAAGTTACGAATCCAATATGATTTAAAATTCATTATAATAACGCGACTGAAATAACAAAAATATGAAGTTAACCAAAAGTTTCCGTTTAAAGCAAGTTCTAATTATTATATTCAATGTTAAAAGATTATAAAAAGTTTATTTTAATTATGAAATTTTAATGTATGGTGGTAAACCCAATCGAGTGGATAAAACCATTGAAGACTGGTAGTTATACTGGGTTTGCGCCGACAGACAGGCTGGCCACGTGACATTTTCCGGATTTTCTTCGTGTGTCTAACACTTAAATGGAGATCAGCTTTCCATTAAAAGTTCTTCAGGGATCCAAACGTCCCTTGGCAGATCGCCTACGTGTTGCACAGTGAGAATATTAAATTCACACTTTCGCAAACAAAAATTTGGATTTTGAAGCGCTAACTCGAAATTTTCTGCCAATTTAGTATTTAATAGCAACAAAACCATTTTAAAAATTAATTTTTATTGTGTGTTTTTTGTTGAATTTATGGTTTAAACGCTTTAAATAATGTCTATTCATTGTAACACGTGGAAAAAAACTAATACTCGCCACTAAACTAATACTCGCTTATTTCTGTTTTTAGTTTTTCTGATAGAAATAGAAATGCGTGTTATAAGCGATTGGCATGCCACTCAATTTTACTTCCGTGCACAGTTTTAGGAACACATTACGTCCGAAATTCGAAGAATGCCTGCAATTCAGTAACAATAAAATATGTCTAGACTTTTATTAATTTATCATTTATTGATTTATAAATTGATTTCATAACCGTAAAAAATTCGCACACACAATAGACTAATAGAATAATATTATATGCACAAACGACATAATTTTGAAATACAGGCTGGTAATATGTAAATCCTGGTGGAAAATTAAATTTTTCAAAAGTACAAATTAATTCATTTCAAATGCAATTAATTAAATAGTATCCCAAATGGACTACGAAATGCGAATTTCAGAATGATTGCCTTCAGACATAACCAAATTCGCACAATTATTCAATAATACAGTGTCTGACAGCTGCTGAAATTCGTTTCATTAGTCTCTAATGAAAAATGTATAGGTTTTTCCACTGGAGACACTAACTTGATTTCAGTTGCTCTCATACTACAAAGTCAAGAGGGATTTAAATCGAGGATATATGGGGACAGTTCGATTCTGCCTCCAGCCTTTTCCGGTGCACTCAGAGATAGCAATCTGGTACAGTGGTACCTCAGGATACGAAATTAATCCGTTCCGAAATTGAGATCGTATCATGAAAATGTCGTAAGGTGAATCATCTTTTCCCATACGATTACATGTAAAACCAAATAATTCGTTCCAACGCGAAAAACATACTCAAATTAAAGCCAAGTAATACATTAAAAAAAAATAACTGTAGTAAGAAAAACAAATGAAAAATGCGAACTAATGTAACGTCGTATGGTGAGTTTTTGTTCGTATCGTGGAGCAAAAATATGTTCGAATTTCATGTCGTATCCTGAAAATTTCGTATGTTGGGGCGTTCGTAACCTGAGGTACCACTGTATTAAATGCTTGTTTGAGGTCATCAAACAATTCAAAAATAAATAACTAAAATTATTTAATACGTAGTCAGTATCAAAATGAAAAGGTAAATAAAAAATATGTGAATTAAATAAATAAATAAATAACCAACAAATAAACAATAATAGAAAACAAGAAAAATAAGAAAAATATCTACAAAAATTAAATCAAAAGTATACAGTAACCAATTTGCACAGTACATGGCAAATAATACAATACAAGATGTTCATTATGTGCCAACTTTAAACTAGGGTCTCCATATATGTGATAAAGGTGCCGGATTCCTGAGGTTGACTTGCGGTGCCTTTAAGTAAAGCTCTGTATATTTCCAGCACCTCCAAATATTTAAAGTCGATAAGGAACCGGGGTTTAGTGGAGAAGACGGGCTCTGCCAGGAAATACTTGCACGTCCGATTCCCATAAAAAGGTAGCTAATGTTGTATTATTCAGTTTTTTTGTGATTGATACCCGGCGCTCTTTGATCACAATTTATGTCTATCCAATGACATTTGAATTTTGTTTTCTATTTGAATTTATGTTCCATCTGTAGAATCTGATGATGGCCTATGTAAAAGTTTGAAAACTTTTATTGTTAATTGTCTACTTGGACTTTACTTATTAATAGGACTTAATACTGGTGTTTAAAGATTTACACAGCAATGAGAGTTAGTTCAGGAAAGAACAAAATTTCTTTATTATATCACCTGTAGTAATATATAATAAAGAAATTTTGTTCTTTCTTGAACTAACTCTCATTGCTGTGTCAATCTTTAAACACCAGTATTAAGTCCTATTAATAAGTAATATCCAAGTAGACAATTAACAATAACATTAGAATTTAAAAAGGACAGTAAGGCTTTTACAATTATTTGAAACTTTTGTTCATTATTAAATTTTGTTCTTTACTAGATTAATATGTAGTTTGGAGTGCTTAATATTAAATTCATACTGTTCTAGAAGAGTGTTTTATGATAAGAATAACCATTATATCTCAGAAACTACTGATCAGAACAGCGTGAAACAATATACAAGCAGAACATTTTTAATGTAACAAACAATTCAAAAGCAAAACTTTAATCTAAAATACTAAATACTTTCTCTTTTTGTTGCTGGTTTGTACGTAAAACCAACAACAAAAAGAGAAAGTCTAAGCATTGTCGTGTAGCATTTTGCACTGAAAATGATTAATCTGGCGTTTAGTTTTCTCTTGCACGCATACACAAGCAGAGAAATTTTCTCATACTGGTTTTAACGTTGTTTACAAGCTCTTTGAGAGCAAAGTCCATTCTTAAACAAGAGAATCTGAAGTTCCTGAATTGTTCCAGTTGAAAAAAATCCCTAAGTATGTGGACATTATATATGGACCTGAACAGTATCACTATACTATTTTCTTGCATTTCATAAATTTCAACAGAATGTTACGCGAATTCTAATGTAGTTATCTGATGAAATTTTTCCTACAAATTTTATATAAATTTTTAAAATTTCATTTATAGTGTTTAGTCTGTAAGTTTACATAATTGAAAAATCCGTTACATCGAGATAATGCGATTCATTTGTCTTACTCATAACTGATTTATGTGTTTTTCTTTACTTAATTCTAAAAACTAAACTCTTCTATGAAATACACTGCTTTAAATGTTCATTATTTTAATAAAAACTGATTTAAAATAGTTTTACAAATAATATCAGACTCGAAATAAAATTCATATTGCTTATTGCTTTTCGAATCTTAACATATAACATATAACTGCAATTTACTTATTCATTTTGAAACTATGCAACTTCAAAAACAGATAAAATTTATTCTGATAGGAAAATAGAACAAAAAGTAAATATAGTCGAACCTCCAATAACAGCCACCTCTAAACATGCTTTTCTTTTTTAACTATAAATCTCTATCAAATAACTTTTTAACAATGGCCATTTTTATATTTCTTTTTGTTCAGAGGTTAAATTTTTAATTTAATACGTACTAATGTTTCTAAAATATCGATTAACATTAATTATATTTGTATAGTTACGTAAAGAAGAACAATAAACTTTAAAAACAGGAAAAATTTCATGTAAAACCCGAATACACTTTATTTTGGTCCACTTGTAGGATAGCCGAGATAAAACCACTAAACACCGGTAGCCTGTCGCGGGTTCGCACTTGACATATGCGGGCAGGTGGTGTTTTCTGGGGTTTCTTTACATGTCTAACATCTAAATAGAAAAACAATTTTTCATAGAAATGGCCTCCGAGAAGACATCCTCTTTGGCAGATTGCCCATATGTTGCATTTCCTTATTCCTTTACCAACCAACTTTATTTTTATCATTTTCATGCATAAATAACTTTATATTTATCACAAACCCTTTAAAATTATTATTATTATTAAGTGGAAGAAAAACCAAATTATTTTAAAGTAGTATTTAAATGCCAAGAAATTATATCCTATTTATTTTTTATTTAAAATTGTAATAAACAGAGGAAAAATCAATTTATTTTGAAAAATTTTAGTTAATTTAACTGCTGACAAGATCGCTTTCTGTCATAATCTGTATTTGTGTTAACGGAATTTGGATTAAAGCATCTTGGAGAATGAAATGGGCCTATTGAAAATCCTAGAAGTACTTTCATCCATTATTGATTCGAAAGGTTATTACGACAACTCTTTAAATCAACAATTTTTCTGATCGATTTCTTAAATAAACATTCAGAAGGAATTCATTTTTTAGCGATAATTTTTTCTTTTAGATAAAAAATGAATTATTTAATTATTGAATAAAACGACATACGTGCTACTGCTGAAACAGAACACAAATAGATAACTGCAACCAATATAACAGCAGTTTTAATTTTTCTTCGAACGTTTTCATTCTAATTAGTTGGCCATCGCACAGTCGTTTAGAATTATCAAAAAGTGGGCCAAAAATCGAAAAATTAATTTAAATACATCTAAGAAATTAAAGTAAGATAATTCAGTTATGCAAATCAGTATAAATAGTAATAGATTAAAAAGCATTTCTAAGATAATAATACACATTCATAATTTTTTTTTGGAATTATTTCCGCCCTATGGACACAAAAGCCTTTTATTTTTTTATTAAGCACATTATGGATTCGTCCATACTCACAACGGGTTAGCCGGACTCAAGATATTCAGAGGATCACCCCCAAAAACTTCGTAATGTTTTTCGACCCATCCAAATTCAATCCCGGGTTCCCAGAGCGTAGGCTCGGCCATTCCGCCCATTCGTAATGGTTATTTCGATGTTTTTAATGACCGAATTTTGAGATATACAAACCTTTCTTTTCAGTAGTGGAGAAATTCAACTCTTCAATATTCCCGGTTAAAGATATATCAGATATGTACTTTAAAACTGTTATTTCATTAACAAGTGCACAAGTGCCTATAGAAGTGCATGTATTTAAGTAATTATTAGAAATGGGCAAATACTATCCACGAATACTCGTATACTAGAAATATTACGTTGATAAAAATTCTATTTGAATACTACAAACACCTCCAATATCGCACCACACGTACAGTCACAGAAAATGATTAATAAGTATTAAAAGAGGGGCTATCTCAAAAATTTTAAATATTTGAATAATTAATAAAGAACTTTTATTAACAAGTGAAAGATGATCGAAATAAATTAAACATTTTTTTCTTTTTTATCAATGGATCAAAGAACTTCTTCAGCACTTCTGGTTTAATATGTGACAAGAAAAGAAGCAGACTGGATTCTGAACGTTTTCAAATTCTTGTTTTCACAAATAGAAATCTGCATTAGGTGAGAATGATGAGAACAATTTTTTAAAAATTTATTATAGCTGGAATACGCGAAAAGCGACTTTAAAAGTTTGAAATTTCATTCTTTTTTTTATTTATTTAAATGTAGTAAATTCTTTTTCTTTTTACTTTCTGTTTTACTTTTAATAATAAACATTAAATAGGTTATTAAATAAGATAATTAAGTTCACTAAGTATTCGGAGTATTTCAAATCTGGTTAACATTCGAATTCGAGAAATGTGATATCTATCCCATCACTGATATCTAAAAAATATTATCGTTTCTATAACAATAATATCGAAATTTATCATGTTGCCACCTTTTCAAAATTACTGACCGAACATTTTAAAATCAGCAAGTTATACTTAGAAATATAAAAATTAGATTTTTTTTATTGTGAGTAGAAAATAAATATTTCTTTTATTAGAAGGTAAACATGTACATGATATATTATTAAAGTAATGCAATAATCAGACGTGGCATATCCAGAAATAATTAATAACAGTCCGATGTCGATATTAATTGCAAAAATAATACATAAAAGTTAGAATAATAAATAATAACACATATCAACATTAATAATATTAAGTTACAAAAGATACATTGTATCTGATACAATAGATAATATAAATATAGAAATTTGAAAACTAAAACCAGTAATGGTTACATATAATAATCAACTATATGAAAATAATTGAGGAAAATTACACAAAAATAAATATTACATTATTTTTTATTTACCGCCTTAAAAGCGTATTTTTAGACGCTCCTAGCTGCTGCTAAAAGTTTTTTTATTTTTTATTATTTCTTCGTAAAGATTTTTACATTCAATTTTTATGTTACTGCAAATTAGTAGTTCAGCTTTAACATTTTCCGGTGTTAATCTGTTTTTTTTTTATCTCACCATAAGTTATTCATTGAAGAAAAACATCTTTCAACGTACGCATTAGAAGTTAAAATGCTAAATATAAATTCAATTATCCCCTGAACGTTTGGAAAATTTCCTTTTTTAAAATATAAATGCCCATAACTGTGAATTAATTTTTCTGCTTGTCTTCCAAGTTCCCAACTCTTTCCTTTATTGTGTAAAGTTTATTAAAAATATCGTCATCTTTTACTTTGAAGTCAGGCTTTGTTTATATATTTATCTAGTTCACAGCAGTTTTATATAGTTCAGATCTTATTTTTTAAATTAAATATTTGAACTGAAATAAAAAAATGCGTTTTCGATATCATAGTAGTTATTTAAATATTTCAATGCAAGAGAGTACACCTTAACGGTTTCTTGTTTGAATAGCTTTTTCTTATTTTCTGGAATATCCAAAAGAGCCCGATTAACTATAAAACCGCAAAAGCACTGTTTTTTTTCTTTGCACTATACCGTTTCTAAGATCTGTAAAAACAGTATTTAATTCGGTTACGCCAATATTTTCTTCTTTAAGAATTAATATATATTTTTGGAAAATATGTAAAAAGGAATGTACGAAATATAACGTCAGTTCTGGTAAGGATTTTCCATCGTTAATTCTATTTTCATGATCTTATCCAGATTGTAGGATTACATTTCTCTTCTCCCTGATTTATAAAATGAAGGATAATAGCATGCCAATTTTTCAGTAACCTATCAATAGCTTTATATAAGTTTACCCATCTAGTAGAAATATGCTTCAATGTTTCATAATATGACTGATCCAAGAAATCGAAACAATTTCTTAATTCTTTGACGTTGCGGGTACTCGATGAAAATTCGCTATAGACTTTTAATACTAAACTTTTCACATAATATTTCATTGTTTTTAATGAATATTTAACGGTATTATGGAGAATATGACAGTTACAATTAGCTTTTATTAAATTATTGTTAAATAATTGTTTTTAATTTCGTAAAAACCAAATAAGGTGATATTTTCAATTGTTAATCCTGTATTTTTAGGATTAGTAATCCTGAAAATACAACAAAGTTTTACCCCATGTTTGTTTAAAATCTATCAAAGCATGCACAATAGGTTATTAGTCGTTAATCAAATTAAAATAACGAATGGCGATTGGAAATAATTTTTTATTACCTTTATTAGAAGAATCTGTAGCAACATTAAATGGTAAATGCTTTGCAACAGATATAATTAATTCAAGAGCATAGGGAGCTAATACGTTTTGCACAATAGATTCAATTTTTGTACGCCCAAGTCTTATATTTTTATAAACCATCGAGTCAGGAAATATGGAATTGCTAACTTTATTTCCATGTTCTATGGAAAAATAACTATGATGTGACTTTACACTATGATAAACTTGTGTCAATTCTGCTGTTGATCATCAAATTTAGAACTTTTCTGTTAAAAAAATTATATCAGATTGGAGTTATTAGCAAATAAAGATACACTTTCCTTATGCGTATTTGCTTCCACGTGAGATTTTACAGCTTTTACACCATCTCACTTTACATTAAACGTAGTATTGCAATCGCAACACCTAGCCATTTCATCAGATTCTCGAGCAGATCGCAGCCATTTTTGAAATTCGTTTTGTGTCAACCAATCTTTATTAAATTTACAAGTTCGCTTTCTCTTTTTTGGGGTTTTCAATTTCTTGAGTTGTCATCTATCTATATCTATATCTATATATAAAAATGTGCATGTTTCTCCCTATATTTCACTCTGCAGCCAAAACTACACATCGCACATGAATGGTGTTTGTGTGTGGTAGTAGCCCCAAGTCTCCCATCGTGCACTATGGTGGTTGCATCTCGATAGCTATAAGGGTGTGGGAAATATGGGAGTTGAAAGTGGTTGACTTCGAAAATGTGTAACAATGGAAGTGTCAATAATGGAAGTATTAAGAATGGAAGTGTTAAGAGAAAGAGGCGTGCAAGATTTACAGGCGCAGATGCGGGCGTTTTTGCGAGAAATCGAACATATTTTTAGACCCATGTAAAAATTCTCTAATTAGTCTGGAAACGGGGACCTAATTATTGCATTCTGTGAAAACGGAATGGCAAGATTGGCTATAATGTAATCTTAAATGTTTTCGAATAGTCGAAAATGTTTTGGAATAATCAAGGACAGTTATGTGTGAGTAGTGGGATGACATTTAAAGACGTGTGACGCACATGCTTCAGTTGATTTTTCATAAGTAAAACTGTACGAATAACAGAAAAAAGTAGAAAGTGAAAAGTAAAAATATACAAAACAATGCCCAAAAAGTAAGGAAGAATTTTTGCAGTCTCGAATCATATCACAAGGGCAAAAGATGGCGCGGAGAAATGACACTACGGAAGAAAGAGGAGTACATCTAACATTGCTACGAGAAAATTATCAACGATACAGAAATAATCAGACAGAAGAGCAACTTGAAAATTATAGGGAAACACATCAAATCAGAGAAAGATTTTGTAGAGGAAGAGAAACAGTCTTTTATATAAAGAAAAAACTATATTACATACATATAAATTACATTACATATAAATGTACGAACAAATAAAAACTCAGCGAAGCGGGTACTTGCAGCTAGTATTAAATAATTAAAATAGAAATTATAAACTTGTAAACTGAAACTCACATTCACAGGTTTGTTCCAACACAATCTCTGACTAGTTTAAATTTGAAACCGTACGAGGCATGCGCAATTTCATTTTACAGCCAAGAACTGAACAATGCGTATGCCAGTTTTAAACCAGTTAGGGACTTGTGTTGAAAAAAATCTAATATTTGCCAGAGATATTTGAAAGATTCGAATTTGAAATTTAAAAGTACATTTTCTGTCACTCAGCCTAGAGATAAGTTTGGGTGGGATGTGAAGTTAGTCTTTAACCGTTAAGATAAAATACTCTCAAATATGTTTATAAATTTATTTTGTTTCATCGTAATTTCTACGAATACCGGACAAATTAATAATTAATTCGGACCATGAATTTAAAAACGGGATTGACAGGAGAAAACTGGACTAAGTATTCAGTGGTTTTAGCCACTCGGCCAGCGGTGGACAATTT
Source organism: Centruroides sculpturatus (assembly GCF_000671375.1). Lineage (NCBI taxonomy): Eukaryota > Metazoa > Arthropoda > Arachnida > Scorpiones > Buthidae > Centruroides > Centruroides sculpturatus. The sequence continues at coordinate 583,915 of NW_019384580.1, read as the reverse complement.
TTATCTTCTCTAAGAATAATGCAAACGATACTCACAATCACAGATCATTAAAAGTAATCGTAAATAAAATAACATAATTTTATATGTAACTTGTTTATTTATTTTAAACGAAATTTTGTTTAAAATAATAATAGTTGAAGGAACTCATCCATACATATAGTAGGCAAGTTTCTTCAAGTATTAAATATTGATCTTTTAATACTGAACTCTTCTATTACACTGTTGCAGTTGCTGTTTATTTTTAGACCTGCTTTCAAATTTTTGTGCGCATAATATGCCAGTAGTTTTCAATAGAATTGAGATTAGGAATGTTACCTGCTTAGGCATCTGATCTGTTCCCGTTTCCGTTGTGGGAATTACTTTGCCTAAACTACAGTTTGTCAGTTTAAGTGTCAGTAATTCTAAGAAAATTGAGAAAGAAGACTATCTTTTCTCACTATTTTGGCAGGGTGACAGGACACCTAGAAATGCAGATTTCGTGTCACGAAAGTGTTCCTTGATTGTTAGAATTATCTTGGCTGCAAAGATATTTTTATAACACTCTGCATTCACAGACACTCTATAAAGTGTAGTGTGTCAATACATATCATGAATATGCATCCCCACACCGTTAGGCTCAACAGAAACTCTCCTGTCTGCGTCATGTAATCACTGCTATAAATCTCACCTTTTCTACGCCTAACATATAGTTTGCAATCATATCTGTGCAGGTTATCTGTGAAACTGTAATATTATAAAAGTTACTTTAAAAATATGCAAATTTTATAAATTTTTAAATAAATTTATAATGTATATTTAAATATTATATATTATATTGTGAGAATCGAACAAAATAAAACAACCGGATAATCTCATAAGAAGTCGATATATGTCAATGTTCTGACTTGAGAAAGTGTCAAATTATGCTTTCTCACAGTTGACAGTGAAAACTTATGACACCTTTCCCTCGACTTTGTCACCTCTGGGGAATTTGCAGCTTTGAATACGACGAAGAATGGCCGATTTTAGTCAGTCGTCGCTCGTTTTTCCAGCCGTTAGGATTAGTGTTTGTTTGCCTTTCTATCTAGTCGTTGGGATTTATATTTGTGTACTTCATTTGCATTTCTGCTTGCGTGCTATCCAACGCAGGATATATCGTCCGAATTTGAAGGGCTATCTTATCGAGAACTGTTTCCCTATGCCTTCCAACGTGAGAAATATTTATCAGGTTTTATAAGGACCAAAATTCGTAAACTCACTCTCTCCGCGTTGATAACTTGCGTAATCGCGAATAGTATGTCTTACTTAGATGTGTAACGTATTGTATGAACTTTCGTGCCGTCTAATAAATGTTTGTGTAGTTAATTGCGTCGAGTGACTTCATTCAACCGAATCTCGTCATCTCCTACTCCATCCTTTTACTCCTTGTCTCACATACGATATCGCCGAACACAGTTTTATCTTTGAGCTAGTATTATAGGGATTTTTAAACTTAAATCTTTTTTTAAATTAAGATTTTTTTATAATTTAATAAAGTTACTTCTTTTAAGCTTTTGTTATCACTTAAAACTTTTATCCTAATATAATTGAAAATTATCGGATTTCCAGTTTTTTTTCGAACCGAAAGAAGAATAAAAATAGATAAAGAAAATAATCAAAAAATGCACTCCTCTTAATTATCGCCATTTGGAATGTGTTAACAACGACACGAAGAAATTTAAACCGATGCCAATATATCACTTTATTAGGTTTTATAGTAAGCGAAATAAAGTGATAAACCGATTTATTACTCTAATTGAATTTATATTAAAATCTCGAAAATTTAATCCAGAGAAATACTTGACCCATGGCAATGTAGACGTCTACGAAGTTAATTTTATTATCAATTACAAAGTAATTAAGTCAATGTTATAACTAGAAAACGTTAAATTAAACGTTAATTAAGTGGTAAGTCATGTCTGTATTTTTTAAATACAAAATTGCCGCTATAGTTTACGCAGTATGTACAGTACAAGCATTCTACAGTTTTACATAGAAAGTATGCATACTTTGATTCTGTATGGTTCTATAATAATCACATGGTATAAAAATAAACAGTAGAATAATTCTAAACCCTTTAACAATTATAATAATTATATATATTTATAAAAAATAGAATGTGCGACTGTCTGTTATTTACACATATTGGTCAGATGCGAACACGCGACCACTGTTCAGTAGTTTATCCATTTCGCGAATTTTAATACTTATCTTTATTACCTTTTTTCGGGCAATGCGGGTGTACCTGCTTATAAATTATAAAAATAAATTGGAAATGAAATTCAGAGTGTAGAAATATATCTTCCAAAAAATGGCATAAATTAGTGCAAGGATAGTAACCGATTAAATAATAAGAATACTACATTATTCAGTTGCAAATCATTATTTAGAGCACGTGTCCACATTAGTTAAATAACGTAAGAATTAAATTGCTTTATTAGTTTACTATTGTATTTCCGAAATGAAAGTAACCGAATGGGAAGTTAAATGTCTTGTGGAATTTTCGATCTGCAGGTGGCAGCGACGTCATAGATTAGTTCGCTAAAATTAACTTTTATGGTTGTTTGAAAGAAATTCACGGACTTTCGCAAATATATATATATATATATATATTTTTTTTGTAAAATACGGTGGGACGGATTTTATTGAAAAGCACGTAAAAAAGTTGACAGAGAGAGAAAGGACGAAATTCAACGGCATAGAGAATTCAAACACATAAATTTTCACTAAGGCCTCATAGATACAATGCTGCCACTAAGAAACAAACATAATAAACAAACAAAAGTTCCATTTTTATTTATAATATTTGATTCGAACTTTGATGGGATAATCTCTAATGTTGAGGATCAGAGCGACGCTATCTAATTTCACACAGGGTTTTTTCGTGGGTGGTCTATCACGAAATGTCGGGTCCCGTCCCTCAGCACCCAGTTGTGGCCATTGTGGGTCTGGCCGAACTCGTAATGGGTTTCTAAAAACACCTTCTTAGTAATCAAAGAACGGAAAGAGTTAAAAAGAAAAAAATAACTCTATGTTGATGACACCTGACAAAAGGTTGCCAAGTAAGTCCTGTTTAAGTAACCAAAAGAACTGGAAAACTCCAAGTTCCTTAACATAGAATAGTGTTTAAAGCGCTTTGAACTGAACAGAGCTTTGTTTTCATAATTTTGGAACCGTTTGCTAACATCCCACCGACAGATGACTTTCGAATAAAATAAATCTTTATTTACATTCGACAAATTAAATTTATCTCCCGAATTTAATAAGAAAAAAAAACAATTATACACTTGTTTAATAATTTTTACAAAATCAGATTGTACTGAGTCTGGTGGATAACCCCTTCACCATCTCTAATAAGAAAGACAAATACAGTACATGGAAAAAGAAACCAATGAGAGATTTTTATCAGAATCCAAGAGAACACTTTATTTTCATAAAAGTTTTCAAAAGGAATTTCTTAAGAAGTTTCTCTTTGTTTCATAAAATGGCAAAAATTCATTGGCAAAAGAACCTTTTAAGGAACAAACGAAAACAATACAATTTTCGATTTGTTCCTTAAAAGTACTTTTCTCTTTTTTAGTTTTACGATTCGTAAACACTATACATTGTTCGAAATTACTTCACTCTCGGTCCTACAATCGCGAAAAATAGTTTAAATCAAAGAAATCAGTTTTATTTTTAAAATTAATGAATAAAAACATTTGATTTCAAAAAATAATTGTCTGTAATTTAACACATTATTTGTGAGTTTTTATTGTAATTAAGTAATTCAAATATCCCCATTCTATCTGTACCTATGAGTGCTCATCAGTGGTCAAATGGTTAAAACCATGAAAACTGGTATTTGGTCAGGGGTTCATGCCTCACCAACGGACTGGATTTTTTTCTTCACGAGTCTAACACCTGACTAGGGCCGGTATCTCATAGAAAGTCTTCCAGGAAAACACCCCCTTGGCAGATTGCATTTGTGATACGTTGCCTTAATCCTGCCATCTGTACCCTATAAATACATTTTTTTAATAATTGTATCATATTTATTTCCATAAAGAACATCGAGGTGACTACTTCGATGTTATTTATGGATTATTTAGTTAATTAAGAAAAGAAAAAATTAGATATAAATATTTTTGAGGAAAACTGAAGTGCTGGACAGAAAATGCAGGAATAGAGTCGTATATCGAATGAAAACAGCAGACTATTGTTTAAGAAAATGCAAAGATGCAATTGAAAAAGTTGACAGACTTGAAAAAAGAGAGGATTAGAAAATCAAAAGAAAAAAACAAAAAAGAATAATGAGGTAACATTAAAATTAATCCAACTTTTTTTAGTGGGATTATTTTTAACGTTACCGCTCTGATGAAGAGCGGTGACGCTGAAATCTAATTATTAGATGAAAAAGACTAGAATAATAATGATTAGAATGAACTTTTTTCATTTATAAAACCACATTACAGACGTCATACGTATAAAATTCCATATAAAGAGATACGGCATCATATAGATTGAGCAAGACGAAACGTTTTACACACGGTCCACAATAAAAATAGCAAAAATTAAATATGAAAGAAGTTTCATTCTATAAACACTATTCGATTTATTCAAGACTTTTAAAATTGTTAAAAAAAACTAATAATAAAATTAATAATTAGAAGCTGTTTTTAAAGGTTTGTATGTTTAAAGTAAGATTATTATTTTAGTTAGGATTTTGACTCCTTCTTGTGGGCCTGACAGAACTGGTGGTTGGTAGACTATGATTAAAAGGCGTTATTAGTGCTCATTGTGCGAAAAGAAACAACAACAAAAAGCTGATGAAAAGCAAATAATTATCTGAAAAATTATTTAAATTTCTCTACTTCTGACGATTTCAAGTTTATGACGCCTACCAATAGTAAGTAGACAAAGCCGTCGAACACAAGTTGCTGGTTCACGTCTCGCCAACGGGTTGGCCGCATCATGTTTTTCGAATTCAATTAAATTTGAGCAAGTTTCCCATAGAAACTGTTCTCGAGAGGCCGCACGGCAAATTCTTCATATATCGCGTTGCCTTATCCTACCAACCCAATCCAAGTTGATGACCTTTTATACACTTTAATTTGATTACAAAAAAAATGGATGACGTCGTAGCATGCCAGCCACAAAACAAAACAATGATGTTTACTGTAATGTGAGCAACAACCTCTCAAGTTTTGGGACGTTTCTTTAAAAGACAACCGGTAACTTAACAAAATTCCAAAATAATTCGAATTAAAATCGAATTTACTGGTATTTAAGCTTATTTTACTTGCTTAAATCTATTTTGATTATATTATAGATAAAGTTCTAAGTTGATTATATTATAGATAAAGTTGCATGCTCCAAGTGCATTGGCTGACAATCAGATGCAACGAAAGTAGGAGTTTACAAACTGACGCTTTCCAATCGCAAACCATTATTGAAAAATCTTTCGGTGTAACCAGAGTCACATTTACAAGATTGAATTGAATGGAATTGAATAAAGAAAGGCAATACAATACATAGGCAATATTCCAAAGGAATAATATGGGAAACTGACATCAACTTAGGTGTTAGACGCGTGAAGAAAACTCGGAAAAACTCCACGCTGTTGTTCAGGCTCGAATTCTCAACTACCAATGTTCAGTGTTTAATCCACTGGTAGGCTTGTTTATGAAAAGGTATACTGTAAAGTTTTGTATAATAAAATGAAAAAGTTTGTAAAAGTTATTCCTTATTTATAACTCGTAATTGAGTAAATAAATTTTAAAGAGTACAATACTGTCAATTCCATAAATATTCTTTCCAATTATTTAATGTTATAATGATATAAGCAGTGAACAACCGATATCAGGTACAGTGTTATCTCGATTTAAGAGCATTGGATATATGATAATTAGATATAACGATGCTCCTGAGATAATTACGAGAACATAGCATTAGAAATTATTTATTGTAACATTCTCACTTTGCTGGACTCCAATTTCTCGTCAAAATGCTCTCAAATTTAATAGTATTTTGCCCCTGTATATATACTTTTCCTGTTAACAATGGAGCCATGCTGGTCATCTATCTAACTCCATTCAGGAGAAAATTTCTGAATTGTTCATTAACCCGATTAACTATATTTAATTAACTATATATAAACCGGACGCTTGAATATAGTTAATCGGGGCCTCCTGCACCTAAGCTTTCCACATCTGGTCTCGTTTTTCATCTACCTAATTCTATTCTCAAGATTAAGGAAGGACAGACTGATGAATGCCTGTGGGAATGTAGAGAGGTAAAATTTTTGAAAATTGCAGTACAATTACGATTGTGAAGTGATAGAAACTCCTTGGCGCTCCTATTAGATTGTTCATAGATTCCAGCCTCCATATTATTTGTCTCATCGATGCTATGTATTTCTTCTCTGCTAGTGTCTTTCGCTCTAACGCATTTATGCAGTTTATAAAATTACATCTCTACATTACAAAATCTATCGGTAATTGCCTTTTTATTAATGTTGCCTGTTACCTTAACTAATTTCTGTTTTTATTTTTACTTTTAAATTAAAAAATGTCTGAACACTTGCGCATCTACTTATTTTATGTCCTAGTCGCTTCTATTATGTCGATGTTGCTTCTTTCATTTCACATTAGTTTCTTTTCTATCGGTGAACAAACCTAATCATAACTTTCACTTTATTTATTTTATTCTATGTCATTCAGAATCATTGTTGAAAGTAAATATGTATTTTTGTAGTACTTTACTATTATTTTGGAAAACACGTACCATTTGATTTGATTATACCAAAACAAAGCACAAATTTCGATCGTAAGAAGTAATGGAAATGCTCATTCCGAATTATGATTTTCATGAATGAAATACGCTTTAAATCAAAGTTACAAAGAACTGAGCTAAAACATTTATTATAAAAATATTTACAATATACAGGGCCAACAACGTTGTTTAATTTATTGAAAGTTTATATATTGAGTGATCTCTGTTTCAAGAATCCATTGTATATAGAAAAAATTAGGCTTTTAATTCAGTTTAAAAAGCATATTACCTTACAGAGCTTACAAAATATAATATAAATTAATTTATTTTTAAGTAAAGTATTTATTCACCTGTTTTTAAACTTCTTTCGCTATTGGAAAGCTTATTCCTTCCATTTAAACATAGGCTATATACTACTTTCATATTATAAAAAGGAAAATTCACGAGAACGATTTTTTACCGCGGATTTATCTCGCATCGTCGTTTGTCTACTCCATTCAAACTTAATCCCCTTTGCCGACTGGTGGGCTTTTTTAAACTTATCCTATTCGGTTTCTGTTTTGATTCATGCAGTTCAGTTAGTTGTGTATATGTTACCGCTAAAGCTCGAAATCCGTTAATGTGTACATTACTTAGCTAATCTGCAGATTAACTAGGGTGATCCGTTAAAGTTGCTAAAATTTTTCTATTTCTCAAATTACCTAGGTAATGTGCAGAGTATCTAGGTAATCTGTAAATTACCTACTAGGCACTCGGTAAAGTGAAAATAAGATCTTTGCTGAAACAACAGCAACGTTTCTGTACGCTTAAATTCACATAATGTTATTTATTTAATTTTCGATATCTAAAGAATCAAGTTAATACAATCAAACAATCGACAAATTAAATGATAGAATCAATCATCAACCTATTAAAAAACATACAAAAAATCAAACGATTTAAAATATTAATACGATTAGGGAAATTATATAGATAACCACCTATGGAATTTCGGGACTTTGAGTATCTATCTGAACGGAGGGGACCGAGACGACTTCAACGATACCCTACTTTTGAACCGGAAACTAAAAATAATAAAGTTATCATACTTTTTCTGGTGATGGCATGATATAATTGTGCAGTTAATGTTACCTATGGTGAGTAAAATGGCGGCTCGTCTCTGATTCCAGCAAACAGAAGAAAGGAAACAGTGGGGACGCACGTTCTAACCTAACCTAACCTATTTTAATAAATTACCGTAATTATTACCAACCAAATTATTAGAATAGGTTAGGTTAGGTTAGGTTTGAACGTGCGTCCCCACTGTTTCCTTTCTTCTCTTTGCTGGAATCAAAGAGGAGCCGCCATTTTACTCACCATAGGTAACATTATCCAATTGTGCAGTCTAAAGATTGGTGACACTTTGAATTTCATAGCAATTGGTTTCTGCGACAAGTACACCTATTTGTTGTACATTTATTTGTGGCAAAGATCTTATTTTCACTTTACCGAATGCCTAGTAGGTAATGTGCGGATTACCTAGATACTCTGCACATTATCTAGGTAATTTGAGAAATGGAACAATTTTCACAACTTTAACGGATCACCCTAGTTAATCTGCAGATTAAGGAGTTTCGAGCTTTAGCGGTAACATATATATTTTGTTTATAATGTCTTAGTCGATCGTTTCTTATGATTATACTCTTATGTTATCAAATACAACTATAAGAAGCAAATTTACTTCCCTTATATGAAACTAAACTATTGTGAGTAGACCTATAGTATTTTTATGTTCGTTGTTTTAGTATTAATACATCCATGTTCAAGGACAATTGGAAAGCTTATTACTTTCCGATGTACAGTACTGATTTCATCTCCATTTGCAATGCATTTTGATGATGTTTTAGGGTAACGCCATTACACATTTTTTCCACTCATTCTGATAAACATATCCAAACGTAGAATTTAATCACGTGTGCGTGTAAATGCATTCTAACGATGTAGGGGAAGATAACGATGTAGGGGAAGAGTCTTGCACCTATGGACATCACGTGCCTATGGATACCTCAATATTATTTTAATATGTTGTAGTAAAACAGTTACTTGTAGCGACATCACTTGATGAATTTGATAACTACAAACTTAAAAAAAAAGTTGGCCATTTTGATTTGTTCGTCGAGACTGCAACACTCGTTATATTTTTTCTCAAAAGTATTTTTTTAAATCTGATTTAATTATCTGTTTCATTTGATTTTTTGCAAGGTGAGTGATCAATATTTGATGTTTTAATGAAATACTCCTTTGTACTTACGATATTTGAAAGATTTTTATAGATATGTTTTTTTTATGACTCATAACCTTTTCAACATTAAGTCAGAAATTGTACCTACGGACAGCCAAAAACTTGTACCTACGTACTGTCCTTAGGTACACGTCTTTCACATTTACTTTGATCATCATGCATAAATATTGTTTTCAGATGCCGCGAAGTAAAACAAATATGAAAAGACCCAATCTCAAAGAAGAATCGGTTGTGGCTGCAGCAAATATGGTTTTGAGTGGAAAATTATCTATAAGAAAAGCCGCAAAACATAAACAAATATCAAAATCTATGTTGTCCAGGCAGTTGAAGCTGCATAAAGAACCTTCGAGAGAGGTTTCGTTTACGCGTGTAATTATGCAACAAAACGCGTGTTTTCAGACCAAGATGAAATTTTCTTGTAGATTACTGCCTAAAAGCGAGCAAGTTTCATTATGGACTATCAAAAGAAACATTTTTGAAACTGTGCTATGAATTCGCAGTCCATTTGAAAAAAGATATTCCTAAATCTTGGCACAAGAACTGACAAGCAAGTCACAATTTTTATTACGGTTTTTCCAAGCGTCATCCCCAACTTAGCTTGAGAAAACCTGAAGCAACGAGTCTTGCAAGAGCAACGGCATTCGACAAAACTAACGTGAATGAGTTTTTTCAAAAATACGAGCAGGTCCTCAAAAGAGAAAAGTTTACGGCCGATTCAATTTATAACGTTGACGAAAGTGGGCTGTCTACAGTGCACGTGCCGCTTCGAGTGATCGCACCAAAAGGACAGAAACAGGAAACATGACCTCAGGCGAACGTGGGAGCAACGTTACTCTAATAGCGTGCGTCAATGCTTTCGGTAATTCAGTCCCACCGTGCTTGATATTTCCAAGAGTCAATTACAAAACTCGCATGATTAAAGGTGCTCCTCCTGAAACTCTTGGGTTGGCAACCCAAAATGGATGATCTAACTCAAAAATATTTAAAATTTATTTTGATCATTTTATAAAGCAGGTGAACGCCAGTAAAGACAAAAAGATTTTGCTCTTATTGGACAACCATGAGAGCCATGTATCAATTAATATAATAGAAAAAGCAAGAGAAAACAATATCGTAACGCTGACGTTTCCTCCACACACGAGTCACAAATTACAACCGCTCGACAGAAGTGTGTTTGATCCATTAAAGAAGTTTTATAACAAAGCTTGCTCAAAATGGCTTCTATCTAATCCCGGAAAACCGATGGCGATTTACGAAGTGGCTGAATGCCTTGGTAAAACGTATCCTCTTGCTTTCATTCCGATAAATATCCAGAACGATTTCAGAGTATCAGGAATCTGGCCGTTTAATGCAATTATTTTTTCAGACGATGAATTTTTAAGCTCTTACGTCACCGAAAGACCAATTGATCAACAAACAGATGAAAGCCTACCACTCTGCCTTGCATTTCACCATAACCATCCACATCTAAAGCGGTTTCAGCCTGTGAATCAGTGATCACACCAGAATCAATTCGCCCTTTCCCAAAGGCAGCTCCAAGAAAAATGTCATCAAAGCCTAATTTTCGGAAAGGTAAATCCCGAATTTTAACGGATACTCCAGAAAAGGTTGAGATGGAAATAAACGCAGCAAAAAGAAAGGCTCCTAAAAAAGCCAAAAACAAAAAAATATAAATAAATAAATAAAAGCCATCAAAAAGAAAATTCTGCAGAACGATGACTCAAGCTCCGGCGACAACACAGAGGTGATTCTAGAGAGTGACTCTGGTAACGACGATGAAGATGAAGGAGATAACTGTGTCGGTTGTAACGAAAATTACTTTTAGACTAAACTATTAAAAGACTGGATACAATGTAAAGTTTGTAAGTTATGGTGTCATGAAAATTGCACTGCATATGAAGACTGTTACTAAAATGTGATCCTAAAAGTTATTAATAAACATTTTTATTAATATTTGCTTAGTTTCATTTCTATGTGTCTCTGTTCTCTATGTCCTTAGGGTTGTCTCTAGGTACAGGCAACTTTTGTACCTACGGACAAGTGACAATTTTTTTTATTTTATCCATTATTTTATTAAATGGCCAAAGGTACTGCATAAATCATTTTACTATATGAAAGACATATAAAGTGGTTATGAAATACCTTTGAACAATCGAGGTTAAAGAAGTATTTCCATATTCTACAGCTGTTAAAATTTTCGTAGGTCCAAGACCTACGAAAATTTTAACGACTGTACGTACTGTACGTTTAATATGTATGAACGTCCATAGGTACAAGACTCTCCCCTTATATGCTGGAAATTTGTCACCCTACCATCCTCCAAAGCTTCTTTTATTAAAAAAAGCTTTTTTGTTCTCTGATTTGTTTTTACTATTGCTATTATTTTAATACTCTTTTTTTAGAGTTACGCGAAAGAACTTTTCTATTCTGTATTATTACATTCCAAAGAACACAAAGATTTAAATCTGATTAAGTGCCTTTCTTTTGTTACGACGTTTACAAATAATTAAGAGTTTAAACAGCATTGATTCCGCAATCTTTTGCAATTCTTGTTAAATTGTTTAACAAAGAATTAAATAATCGGCTGTTAAAATTGTTTTATCTAATTGGGCTGAAATAGAGTAGGATACTGTAAAAACTGGCATTTATTGTTTACAAAATGGTGCGTAAAAGTCCCAAAATGCCATAAAATGCACGCCGTTCTTTACTTTCTTCTGGACACTGCCTCCGCCCAATGGGCACTAATGGTACCTTTTAAATCTAACTCGTCATGAGTTCGGCTAAGTCCATAATAGGGCTGCTGGGTAAAGAGGAACGGAACAGCATCTCTGAAGGATTTCTGGGTTTTCGACATATTTCAGACGATTGATTACATTAGAGATTGAGTGGCCACTGTATAAAAGTTATGGGCCATGACTCTAAAAATCATATTTGCCCTATGTATGTATAAATTCTATAATACTCAACAATGATGCTGATTTAATATAGTCTTGTCTCGAGATCTTCAATTATGACTATTTGTTTGAATTGATTTCACATAACATGTTACAGAAATGTTCACAGGTATATTTAAAAAATAAGTTAGTAAGTTGATTCAACACATTAAACAGAAAAGAAAATCTTAAAGTTGATATAAAAATTCCTATATTAGAAAGCACATTTAACCCTTCAGTGCAAATGGCCCCTCAATTTTCAGCTTTATTGTGTTTTACTACACATTTACTTTCCAGGCTGTTATAATACAAAGTGGGAAGTATTGTAATCGTGTCAGGTTTGACCCTCCGGGTTGTTTTGAAAATATCGAAGTTTCAAGACTCCCTAAACGAAAAAGTCAAAAACGCGAGAAAAAATTCGTTGGATGTAAATGCGTGTTGGCATTTATTGCGCTGCAATTTTCAAATTGCAGACCTATCAATTCCCACTGGCGTCCGGCCGTCTGTCCTTCCTGAATCTCGAGAACGGAGTTAGATATATGAAAGTCGAAACCAGATATTAAAAGCTTAGGGGCAAAATACCCCGTTTAATTAAACATAAACTTCTGGTTTGAATCGAAAGTTACCATATTTCAATTTAAAATTTTCTCTAGAATGTAGATAGATAGATAACCGGCATGACTCTATCGTTAACAGGAAAAGTATGATGTACAAGGGCAAGACACTACTAAAATCAAAACGTATATTTTAAATTAAATTAATTAATTGAAAATGTTATTAAAATTTTGGCCCAGCATTGTGACAATGTCACAATAAATAATTGCTCATTTCGTTTAATATCTGAGGATTGGATAACGATTAAAAACCGACATTTTGCATGATAATTTGTATATAAGAGGCTATTAAATAATAGAGAGTGGAACTTTAGGAGGTGGGAAGATACAAAGGAGTCAGACAATGAAAATTTTACTCGTTATTGGCATTTACAATATTAAAAAATTCTCGAAATTAAGCCTTTTTTGCCTTTTTATAATAATAAATAATATAAAAGTAACTAGAAACTATTTATTGTGAGATCGTCACAATGTCGGGCTGCAATTTTACTCATATTTTAAATTATTTAATTTAAAATATATATTCTCCACATCAACTTCATAGTGGCTTGCCTCTGTATACATAATACTTTGTCTTTAATAGTGGATTAGTGTTGTCATCTAACACCTTTCGGGGAAAACTTTTGAAATGAAATAATGTAATTTCCAGTTTGCTTCGGAAGTTCGTATACAGTTAATCGGGGCCTTCTGTCCCTAGGCTTTCCACATCTATCTAATTCCATTCTCGAGATTAAGAAAAAACAGACAAACGAACAGACGGACGACAGTGGGAATTTATAGGTCTACAATTTTTTCAAATTGCAGTCCGATTTAAAAAATAACATCTCGTAACAGATGGCGTCACACACAATTTTAACTTTGAACTAGTATTATAGTGTTTTTAAACGTGAGTATTTTTTAACGGAGATTTTTATCATAGTTCAACAAAATTACCTTTTGAAACTTTTGTTTTTACTTAAATTTTATGTCCTAGTATTAATTGAAAATTATTGCGTGTGCTATAGTCCTCTTAACCTGTTCGCGTGCCGTGAAAGTCAAGCAAGAGTCCTTGCCAACTTTTTAAAATTTCTATGATATAAAATCAGTTTTTAATGTGATAAACTATTAACAACGAATAATTAAACTACGTTTACAAATTATTAATTAATTAAGCTTTTATTTTAGTAACTAAATTTCATTTTTTTTCAGGCAGGAAACTTGAAACTTCGTTCAAGTTTATAAAGAAATAACTCCTCAACTCGAGACATGTCTTTAACTTTCAATAATTAATTAAAATTTAAAGTGTCCTAAAGGCCTAAGAAAGTGAAAATGATGTCAATGTTATAACGAAATTTTAAAAGTTAAAACATTTTGCTTGAACTTCCACCAAACTTCATCAATCTCTCGTGTCGTATTCTTTAATAAAGTATTATCATCTATCAAAGCAGAATATAATGATGAGACGCTTCGTTACTATAATTAAATACTAAAATTTATTGACTTCTTCGAAGGAAAAGAAGGGGAAAAAAAGACACTTCTTTCATCAATAATAAATTTTATTTTCAAAACTTCTTGTTATAAATTGTGATTTTTCTTCCGGATTCAAGTTTTGGATAATTAATTATTACAGAGACAGAAAAGTAGTGTAAAACGTATTAATTTAATGAAGAAAAACACTAGTCACAATGCTTTTGTCTGTAAATCTCTTAACAATCCCAACTTACAGAGTCATTACCTAATGATTTGCAGTTGATTCTCTTGAGAAATTGAACCAGTTTAAGACGTTTACTGTGACGCTGTAGGCCATCTCTGGGGTGTTTTCTACAATGCAAATAATACTGTAAAAAATCAATTTCTTTAATTCCTGTAGACACAATACACTAAAATATACATCAGTGATTATTTTTCTTAAAGCTCACTTATTGTTAAAACGTGAAACTGAATGCTACAATAACAATAGAGACAATATAGTTCTTGAACAAAGCACCAGATGGCGATGGTAAACGTGACGTGAATAGAGTAGTTAGATGATGTATATCGAGCGTGAAGAAGGGACTTCCGGCTTCCCATCGACATCCGGTAACAGTATGCTATTGAATAAGAAACTTTCAATAACTTCAACTCTTCTAAGAGTGAAAAGGCTTCCCCACGTAATGCCCAACATTCCAAAATGTAAATATCAAAATTGTATGAGCAAAGTTTGTTACAGTTTACAGGAAACGTGTCTTTTGCAGCTTATATTTAGTTAAATGTTTAACTAACAGATGGCGTTAAGCATTCGAAAACTGTAAATATTCCCTCCCCTAGACCTGCAGCCTGATGCAGCCTAGGGAGGTAATATTTCCGGAGATATTGCCTCCTCCCCTACATTCAAATCCACATCATTTTCACCCTTAGTGGGAGTCAATTACGAATCAGATAAACAATGGCCGATTGTTTACTCACTTGTCGAATTATTTACAACATTTTTATTGTTTAAGGGGGGATCGATTCCTCATAAACTCTCTACTGATTCCTCTCGAATGAATTTAATTACTGTTCTCACATAAAAATACTTATGCCATCTTCATTCTTGTATTAAGAGAAATAAATCCGATAACCTGCAGCTAGTCGTCTATCGATTTATTGGTCAACTCCGTGTGTCCCCGAGTCTTTTAAGAAGACATAACACTAGAAAAATAATATATAATATATAAAACAAACAAGAAATTATTTTCTAATCTTCCACTTCATAACGAAAAATTAATGATACGAGTCTTTTGTTTAGAATGTTTAAATCTGTATGAGTTAAACCATCAAAGTAAAGCAGCAGACTCGCTAATCCAGCATTTCTTGGCTCATAGTAGTGCCGTATTACTTTGAGTGTATATTTTGTAGGCGAGCAAATAATACGATACAATAGCGGATCCAGAAATCTTTAGAGGGGTGCAGAAAGGAAACAACGTGCCTTACAAAATTTTAGCAACTACGCGGCTGTAAGCGGGAAAAATTTCAGAAGGGCTGCAGCTACGTCTGCGCATCTCCCTAAATCCGCTCCTGTGTGCACTGGAACGAATCCCGAATAAACTGGCAAATAGCTTAGAAATGGAAAAGCGCAGAAAATCACAATAAACCGTATGCCGGATTAGCGAGAGTATACAGTACATTAATTATATACGCAATAAAAAAATTCAATTACTTTTAAAATGCTAATTGGTCGAGTGGATGAAAACCACCGATCACTGGCAGTTAGTCGTGGGTTCGTACCTCGCCAACGGATTGACCACGTGGAGTTTTCCGGGTTTTCTTTACGTTTATAAGCAGCTTATATCAATTTCACGGTACAATATTAAAATCAAACAATTTGATTAAAAACTCACTTCATTCTATAGTGTAATAGGATTATAACAATAATTAGATTCGTTTACATTGAATTGTTCAACGATGTTCAGTCGCTGAAAGATTCCAGGGATGTGATTAGTCGCTCATCATACTTTACTAAAATGTGTTAACATCAAGTTCACTTCATTCCTTTGTTTGCTGATGGCTCGATTATGGGTCAATGGTTCTAAGTTGATACCGAAGATAATAATATTTATTCAGAGGCCCTCTAGCTATTATGATGTTAAATTAAATTTAGCGAAATGTCACTTAATAAAGTTATATTTTTATATTGTTTTATTTATTTATTTATTCTGTTTTAAATTGTTGAATGCCGAGCTTTCCCTGCAATCGGAAGGAAAAAAAGGAAAAATTCTTATTATCCTGCTGTAAATTCCTTCAGTAATTATTAATCGAGACAAGTTCCTAAGTGCAGCCAACTCAAATATTTATCAGATTTTTTGGAATAATTCTATAATATTTATTATTTCTGACACGTGTTTAAAATTCTTACAGAATTATTCTGAAATTTAAAATTATTATACATACCAAATTTTATTACGTCTCTTTACAAAAATTCGGTTTATCGAATACTCAATTAACAAGTATGTTTGAATACTTATTACAATAGAAATTCCGAATAATATTTACTTCTTATTGGCGTCCAAAAATAGACACCGTTTACAAGCGAATTTTAATGGGAATGTTTAATTTAACTTTCGTGACATATTAATTATATATCAAGAAAGTTAAAGTTGCGTAAAAAATAGCCTCACGAACAATGGCCACTTTTATGTTTCTATCCGTGACCGTTGTTCACAGGTTTTTATTTTTAATGTTTTTTCGATATAAGTAAAAGGATCTTTGACGATTAAAATAATTAATTTATATATTAATGTGGAATTGTTTGATGTACTGTACCCTTCAAGTATTACATCATCACTTTATGGGGTGGGGAATTCGTTTGTATTTGACGATTGCTGACTTTGGGGTGACGGGTACGTATTTGATGACGTAAGATTGCATCCGTCATTTATTTCTTCCAGTAATCACAGAATTGAAAATAATTTTTATATATTTCGAATGGTGTAAACTAATGACATAATTAGGGGAGGGGCGCTTAAAAAGATAAAAAAAGCATTTTTTCCGTGTAAAATCCCTTCTATATTAACTGGTAAGAATTTATTCCAGTACACATCTCGATAAACGAATGAGGTATTTTCTCGAAATCCACTTTTCCATTTATTGAACACAGTGATCAAGATTATTGTCTCGCTTCGTCCATTATAGTTTTCTCTAAGGTAATTTCGCTAATAAAACTATAATATTACAATTCCCATAGATCTACTCTTCTAAGTACCGAAACACTATATAAATTTTTATTATATATTCCAATTTATAATATTAAATAACATGCTTTAGGCTAATGGTATCATTTACTGTCAGTAATTTTAACTTATTAAATAGAAGTACATTAGGAAACCTCTGAACAACGGCCACTGACGAGAACCGTAAGAAAATGGTCGTTACTCGAAGGTTATTTTGTAAGCAATTTTTTGTTCAAACTAAAACAATGTTTCTGAGAAAATAGCCGCTGTTCAGAGGTGGTCGTTATTGGAGGTTCAACTGTATATATATATTTTTAAAACTAAACCGGAAACATTATTTAATTAGAGTGTTTCTAGGATTTTACTATCGATGTTTAACTGTGAAGCAAGGAACGTAATGATGTTTGACAGTCACACAAACTGCTTTCGATAAAGATCTAACAAATGCTCCCAACTGACTTTACTGCTTATGACAGTTTTATGTCGCCTTATAGTGTGAAATACAGCTTACCGTCATCCAGCATGTGGAAAAATATTATTTATTTATTTATATTTGTATCTAGAAATAAAAATTAAATGATAAAGTTGTATTGGTTAAACACAAATTTTGTTTCTTGCCATTATACTTCACAATTTAATAGAATAACACTTACTCAAAATCAATACATTAATTCTAAATAATCACGAATAGTTTGTAATTTTGTTTATATTAAAGTAATTAATTAAAACAGTTAAACGAATATGAACATGCTTATAAAATGCTGGCATAAGCGATTAACAAAATATAAAATAAATACAGTCAAACCTCTAAACAACGGCCACTAACAGGGAAGATAAACGGCGTTGCTTAGAAGTCGATTTTTTCCTTGTGTGCATTAACAGGGCCTTTTTATAAGCCCATCAATAGGGTAGCCGGATGATGAGGAGCAATTGATGGAACAAGTAAACGCAAGTACAGGTATATGGGTAATCTCCCAAAGGGGGACGCCTTCCGTGAGGACTTTCTATGGAAAGCTGGACATTTTTAGGTGTTAGGCATTTGAAGAAACCCCGGAAACTCCATGTGGCTAATGCCTCGATAAGGTGCGAACCCGCGACTAAGATCAGTGGTTTTATTCACTCGGCCACTGTTGTGCTGATGAGAGACAGGGCCCGACATAAACGGGACCTATCATGCCCTCGAAAAATAAATAAGGTTTNATATACATATTAAAAAATAGCAGCGCTGTTATTCCTGGCTAGTGTTGTCAGATAGAAGAAAATTGTGTTATAAATATTTAAAAACTGTAAAATGCATCCCTCATCGTATATTTTTAATTGTAAAATTAAATTTATATACTTATATTACATTATATTTACCAGTGGTTTTATTCACTCGGCCACTGTTGTGCTGATGAGAGACAGGGCCCGACATAAACGGGACCTATCATGCCCTCGAAAAATAAATAAGGTTTTTCGACCCGCCGGATCTTTCTTTCCGCGTCTCCCAGAGCGGTAGACTAAAGCTCTGGCCGTTGTTGGGAGGTGGCCGTTATTGGAGACTGGAATACACTGTATATATAAATTTTTTATTTAAATTAAGTTGTTTTATACTCGATCCTATGTTACTGTAGGAGGAATTAGTTTTGTCTTTTAAATGAATGCTATTTAATTATTAAATCCAAACAATGTAATTACATTCTAAGATTAATTAACATCACATATTCTCTGAGACATTAAATTTAATTTAAGTAATGAATAATTACCTCATATAACTTTCTATATGTTCTTAATATAATAGATGCCGCGAAGTAAAACAAATATGAAAAGACCCAATCTCAAAGAAGAATCGGTTGTGGCTGCAGCAAATATGGTTTTGAGTGGAAAATTATCTATAANTTTAAGTAATGAATAATTACCTCATATAACTTTCTATATGTTCTTAATATAATATAATTTTATATTTTATGTGTAAATTTATTTAAATATGGTAATATTTAGCTATAGTAAGCGAATATTTTTAACAAGAATAAAACTTAATTAAAATATTAATATAATTAAAAAAATAACAAGTTACAAGTAAAAATATCTAGAGAATTTTTAAAAATTCTCCTTCATTTATCATTTATACGATTTTATATTATATTAAATAAATTAAATATTAAATAAATTTTAATTAAAGATAAAAATAACGTAACATTATTTCGTGTGACTTCTTCTATTACATTTAATTAATGGTTTAAATATTTAAAAATAAAGTTAAATATACTTAATTATTAACGATATTTAATTCAGTAATTAATTAAAATAAATTATAAATGTAGTAAATTATGGTAACCTGCTGTAAAAGAATAAAATTTTATTTTTATTTTTATGTCGAAGTATGGATCACTATTGTAAGCATTGTGAATATTCCTCTTCACAAAAAAGTGTATCAAGTATAAGGAGAGGATGTCAGTAGTTGATTGTCACTTTAGACACGTTTTCTTGGTCCGTTTAGTGACAATAATGGACATGTCAACTACAGGTCACTTGGAACATCCCCAATTTCACTGTCAGACTCACTGGCAATTATTGATGTTACGTTTGTTTCCTATAGAAAATGCTGTATTTTAACACTTACATTAACAATTACGCCCAAGGTGTAAACACAATTAAATCAATTTATTATAGGAATATTTTTTCTTTTCTGGATTAAAATTTTCCCCGTACTTATTCTTATATAATTGTTAATTTGGTACTGTTTGGTTTAATGTGGTTACGGTAATCAAAAATTATATGACTATTTTTACGCAATAATTAACTAACATAGCTTGGCACTAGAAGCGTTTAGTGCCATTTTGTAGTAAATTTAATAATTATAAAGCTTTAATTAATAATTTAGATTAGTAATTAGATATAGCTAGAAGAAAAAAAGCTGGTGTGGAGTGGAACTCCAAATTGCGCCTATTGCAAATTTAGGCAGACAGTTATCAATTTTTTTTAATAGGTTTCATCAGGAGGGATGTTTGCCAGACTTTT
This sequence comes from Centruroides sculpturatus, assembly GCF_000671375.1. Classification (NCBI taxonomy): domain Eukaryota; kingdom Metazoa; phylum Arthropoda; class Arachnida; order Scorpiones; family Buthidae; genus Centruroides; species Centruroides sculpturatus. The sequence continues at coordinate 563,649 of NW_019384580.1, read as the reverse complement.
CGATACATAATTCATTTAATTCGTCTGACTTCTGTGTTTTTCTGAGTTTCTTAATGCTTTCCTTCCATTGTGCAGGGTGCCCATCAATGGCTTACATAATGGCCCAGACAGTTAGTTGCTGGTTCGGATCTCATCAATGTGGTTTTCCTGGTTTGTCACCTAAATAGAGGCAGTTTTCTATAGAAAGTCCTTCCGGGAGACATCTCCCTTTGCACAGTGTCTAAGTGTTGCGTTGCCTTATTAATCGTACAACACTACATTATGCAGGAGAGAAATGTCTGTATCAATCTACTAACGCTTGATAAGAAAAGTTCAGAGTACAGTCTAGAAATGAAATTGAGAAAATTTCATATTATAACTTTAAAGGACATTAAAGAAATTCTACAAAACAATGACATCGAAGATAAATATAGTAATTTTTAAATGATATTAACATTGTATTTCAGTGTATAGTCCGTTTAATATTGATTTAGGAGAATAGGAAAATAAATAATTTGTCTGTTGTCCGCAGAAAACAATATCTGCTTAATCAAGATACATCAATAGTTAGGGTATATTAAACTACAGCAATCGAGGTAGAAATCCTTGAATAGGATTGATTTTTATCTTGATTATGAACGAGTTCTGTTCTCAAGACAGTCTGTAAGTGAAATTTATACGTAACTCGAAACCCACAAAAATGGCTTGTACTCATAGTCTTAGTCTAATAGTTTATATATACATATTAAAAAATAGCAGCGCTGTTATTCCTGGCTAGTGTTGTCAGATAGAAGAAAATTGTGTTATAAATATTTAAAAACTGTAAAATGCATCCCTCATCGTATATTTTTAATTGTAAAATTAAATTTATATACTTATATTACATTATATTTACCCTCTTAGTAAGTGCAATAATGAGGTCGTGTGCTACAATGAACCATTGTGAGTATATCCAGCTTTATAATTTATCAAAGTAGTTGGTTCGTATCTGAGGAATATCTGGAACACCCAGATTTTAAAATTTTGAGTATTTTTAAATAATCAAATAATCGAATCAAAATTTTATATTATTAATTTGCGCTTTTTTTCTTTAGATTTTAATATTGATTTGTAGTTGCATCATAACTATTGTTGAGGAGTGAAGACATGAAGGGAAAGTTGATACGTTTTGGAAAATGTGTACAAAATACAAAGTTTCGAAAAATATTGGCAAAAATTCTTCTTTCGCTTTACTTTTAAATCTATTTACTGAACTTGAATCTTGTCAACTTAAGATACCTTTCCAATTGATATGATTTAACATCTGTAGACTGCATTGGAATTCTTTATATCTTCCAAAAATTGCTTTATATATGTTTGAATAGAATTGTGTAATTATTTTAGAATAAAATTCTTAAACAAATACCGTGGAAGATATTGTAGAAGATAGTTTGAAGATAACGAAAAAAGTTGACTATTCAATACTATATACTTATAGTTAAACTTTCCCTGTCTAGAGAGATATTTAGCAGTTTAAATACAACCAAATTTGATGTAGTGACATTTTAGGATATTTGGAAGAAACATGTACGTAAAAAACATTAGTATCAAAACTCACCGTTATGGGCCATTTGGCTCTGCAAGCAACAAACATTTTATTTGCATTAGACATTAATGTTATACAGGAAGCTTGATACGACTCAATGTGGTCTTCATTTGAAGGTGTAAAACCTGAAGACAATGAACGGTGTATTCGATAGCCGATCGTAATTGTCTTTCAAGATTGTCAAATTCGCAAAACCTCTTCGATAAACTACAATTCTTAAGTTTCTCCACAAATTAAACTGTTTTTGCGTTGTTTACAGCGCAAAAATTCTGTAGTTGCAAAGTTTGGTACTAATTCTTTTTACGGAAATGTCTTCCATGTCCTGAAATGCCACAATATAAGATTTAGTTGCATTTGAACTGCTAACTATCTTTATACACAGCATTGAATAGGGAGTACTTTAATCACGATCATCTTGTTTTTCAATGCAATAACGATGTCAAAAACAACTGAAGTTTTTACATTTGTTTATAACTATTAAATCTATCAAAAGAGATGATTCACTAACGGGATTTTCTTTTCTGATAAATAACTTGGGGCATTTGCTCTTCATACATCCGAAACAACATTTTTAAAAATAAATTAAATTACTTTAATTTCTTTTAATAAGTTCGTTACTTCAAATTAGGTGATTTTTCAGCAATGTGTTTCAAAAAGTAATTGTTCTAGATTTATAATGGTAGATAAAATCAGTCCTTGATTAAAAACTTTGAAATAGTAGATGAATCTAATTGTAGGATCTAATTGTAGTGAGTGACAAAAATATAAATGCAAGTAGATGAGAAAAAGTGATTGCGAATGAGCAAATAAAAGTGAGTGTCAAAAAAGTGGATGCAAATGGGTAGAAAAAAGATTGTAATCACATTAAAAGGCGATTAATAATTTATCACCTTAACCAGTTTAAATTTAGAGGTTCGGCAGGAGTAATGATAATAACAGCACTTGTGTTCGAGGGACACTTATCGAGATAAAAAGATTTTAAACGTAGGGAGTAGATTAAGAAAAGACATTGGAAATTTAATTACAGTTAATTTAATCAGATATTAAATATAAAGATAATTTCGGAAAATATTATTAGAAACGTGTGAATAGAATATGTTATTGAAAGTCTCCGAATAGGAATTGGCTTACGGCGATTCACTATCGATACATCTATGCGTATTAATATTTAGACTATCTCCATCATTAATAATATTCTGATTATACAGGTTTTAAATATGGCGTTTATTTAAGTTTGTAAATTCTGCATTAAATATTAGATAATCGTTTGCATAAAATATCGAGGCATCTCTTCATCTCCAACATACGTGATGTTGCATGTATTTATGTTCTTAACAGTTGCCGAAATAAATCATTGGTGCGGAGTATAGAGATCCTGATTTTTCTCGACAGACTTGTCTCAATCACTCTAATACCATTCTTATGTAAGACTTTAAAAAATGGTTAGTTTATAGCTAGAAGTGTAAAAATATTACAGATATATAGCTAAAATTTTACTATCTTTCTATGATAAATTTATCTTTCGAAAGAATATAGCTTACAGATAGTGGATAAAACTACAGAACATTGATCGCGTGTTTGCGCCTCACCAACGGGCTGGCACATGGAGATTTTGGGGTTTTCTTTACTTGTCTAACACTTAAATAGGGACCAGTTTCCGACACAAAGTCTTCCTCGGCAGGCACCCCTTGGCTGATCGCTTATGTACTGTGGTGCTTTATCCATCGTATTTGATGGATAAGGCACCACAACACATAACCAACCAGTCGAAACAATTTACAATGCAACAAGATAACTATTATAATTGCAATCTGTTCATAGGTTAAATAGTGTTTTCAGACATGATGACTTTAAAAACTTCCGAAACAATTAACAATTAGGAAATAAATGTTATAAATTACTTCTTTGGACTCCAAGCAGTGACAGATCATCTCACAGGCACAAGAAGCTCGCGCTTGTGGCCTCCGATGTCAGGGGTCTTTGAAAGTTAGTAGCTGGAAAAACAGATATATTCTGTGAACTTCGGGCAAAGATATCATCTTCATCAAGAAAATTTATTATTAAGTAGAAAAAAAGTTTTAAGTACTTAATAACTGACAAATTAATTTCCTTTTCGACTATGAGAAAATGTCTTAAATAATAAGTAATATTTAAAATTCTTTGCGGACTTACTATCCAGTCGAATAGGTTTAGTTGATCTTCTCTTGCAAACTGCAAACTGTGCTAACGAAAAAGTTCATAACCTCTTGCATTTGGTATGGTTGATGGTTTTAATGTCGCTCTTTTGTAATGGAAATGTTATAAAGTAAGTATTCGTGTATTATATCATTGTTACATACAATAAGCATTGTTGTATTGCGATCACTGGTTATTATAACCAACAGCAGAACATTCAAAACAGTAAAATCCACTGCATTTTAGTCAATTATTAGAATAATACCATCGAATATTAAAATTGTTGATCAGTATTTTACTTTCCTGGCTTTTATATATAATATAGGGAAAGTACAGCGATCAGTCAAAAATGACCCCCAAGATTTTTACATTTTTGGACTCTGTATCTCGAAACGTTAAGAAATTCAAAAGAAGTTTCGTGGGTTTTCTGTATATATAGCTGTTTGTGTGTGTTTGAGGGGCACGATTTTGTTCATCCACTTTGAAGCTTAATTTAATAACTCCTGTGCCTTTAATCGAAAATTTCTGGAATTTTGCAAGGAGATTTGTATATTAGGGGCATTAATAGTATTAAATTTTGATTGTTAAAGGTCGACAGCGTGGGAAGATAAAGACGGGCGCGTGTCGGACTTAATGAACATTTTACTCATTATTATCCTTTACAATTTTTTTAAATCCATTTCTATCCTCAAAATTAAGTTTTTTCCATTTTACAATAATTAATAATATAAAATTTTTAAAAATAAAATTTCATAACAACGAAACTCATAACAGCCGGAAAATTTGTGCAGCTCGTTGCTGGATTTTTTAAATAATGTATTTGACTTTTTATATTCTTAATTAATATTTATCCATATCATTATGGGCGCCAACTCTTAGGAACAGGAACCCGTTCTGTTAAATTTGGAGACCCGATACCACCCGGTACGCAAATGCCAAATTATTAATTTGTAATTACCGTATATATAAATATTGCCCCTAAATAAAAAATCAAGCGTACTGTTTAAGTGTTACTGATTTACACAATATTATTTATTTATTAACATCTAGCTCCTAGACGAATAATACGTTATATAATTTCAAAAATCAAAACACGTTGAAATTGTTTAAAATTTTTAAAAATAAAATTTATTTATTAACATCTAGCTCCTAGACGAATAATACGTTATATAATTTCAAAAATCAAAACACGTTGAAATTGTATAAAATTTTTAAAAATAAAATTTCATAACAACGCAATTTTAACTGCCGGGAAAGTTACGCAACTCAATGCTAGATTTTCTCTATTAAGTTATACATTTGACAGTATTACTTAGTATTTAGAACAAGGGACCCTCAAAGCTAGGTTGCGCTTGGAGTCCAACAAGTGCCCGATTCGCCACTGCCTCGAAGACAACGAAATAATCTCTATTATATAAAAGTTGTATGACAGCATCATCTTACAATGTTAATTGTTATAGATAGAAACTGTTTGAGCAAAAAGCCGAAGTAAATAAATAGAATTTGATATTTCTAACAGGAATATTAATAGCTCCTCGTTTTCCTATTCTTCTTGTTTAAGAATATATATTCTCCATCGTTATATATATAGTGTTTTAAACTATATACTAACATCAAAATCTATAAAATGATAATTAATTATATAATAACGCTAATAAATAAGCATACATTGCTGATATATATATGTTACAGTCAAAACCCGTTTTTAGTTAGAACGCGTTTTAACTAGTTGAAACTAGTTTTTACTGAATGTCTTTGTTAAAACCCGTTTTGTCTAGTTAAAACTAGTTTTAACTCAAATTCATTTTTGACTAGCAGTAAATTCTAGTTTTAAGTAGACAGAACGGGTTTTAACAAAGACATTTAGTATAAACTAGTTTCAACTAGACAAAACGGGTTTTAACAAAGACATTTAGTATAAACTAGTTTCAACTAGTTAAAACGCGTTCTAACTAAAAACGGGTTTTGACTGTAACATATACATAAACTTGAATCCGGATGAGTCAAAAATCCCATGAATTTTTCGGGGGTTGTTGGTCGGTCCGGATATGTCGGGACTCATCCCTTATCACCCGGCGTCTCATTGTGGGCCTGGCAGAATTCGTAACGGGCTTCCTAAAAGGGTCCCTTAGTGCCCACAGTGTGAAAAAAGTTAGAGTTATTTCTATGTAGGCTGCAATTTAAAAAAATTGTAGACTTACTTGTAGAAATTCCCACTGTCTGTTGTTTGTCCTTATTCTCAAGAATGAAATTAAATAAATGAAAATCGAGAAGAGATATAGAAAGCCCAGGCTCCGATTATATACGAACTTCCAGATTGGACCGGAAGTCACGTTATTTCAATTCAAATATTTTCCTTGACGTGAGTTATATAGATGACGGTATGACTCTATTGTTAACAGGAAAAGTATCATGTACAGGGACAAGACACTACTAATTTGAGATGGAGAATATATATTTTAAATTAAATAAATTTAAAATATGATTAAAATTGCAGCCCGCATTGTGACGATGTTACGATAAAATAATTACTCGTTTAAATTCAACTGCTGAACAGATGAAACTATATGTCTGTATAATATAGTATATAAATAAAATTTGAGTTTTCTAATGAATTGATTGGATATATACTCGAAGTGAACCAAGTGGATTTCTAAAACTCTTATCAGGATAATATTTAAAATTTAGTTCATAAGGCCGATTCCATGACTATTCAAGTATAATCAGAATTAAGGCTAAACACATATTTTGTCGTGCAAGCATAATTAACATGGAGAAATCCAGTTCGATCCTTTGTATGGAATCATTTGCTATCTTTTCTCATAATTTAATGATTTCCAGTCTAATTACATAAGCATCTTTTTCATCTGAAAGAAGTATATCAACTGCAATGAATAATATATATAGTTATGTGGGATACATAAATACTTATATTATCTTTAGGACAAAATAAGAATGTTTGAGTTTATAGGTTTGATGGAATGCGGCAATATAACACAGACAATCTGCCAAGAGGTTGCCTCCTGAGAGGCTTTCTTAGAGAAACTGGCCTTTATTTAGATTTAGACATTTGAATAAAACCCAGAAACTTGTAAGTGGCTCGCTCATCGGCTCATCAAACCCGCAATCAGCTGCCATCATTCAGTGGTGTCATACACAGTGTTGTGGAGTCGGAGTCGCCGGAGTAGGATGTTTTTCGTGGAGTCAAAGTTGCCGGAATAGGATGTTTTTTTAGTAGAGTCGGAGTTGGAATTTGAATCGGTAAAATTGTTTCAACTTCGGCGATTCTGACTTCGAAGTTTACCATTGGTAAAATGTGAAGTACGAAAAATACTTTTCAATTAATTAATGTTTAAGGAAATTTTTTAGAAATGGACACTTGGATAAATTCAGATATCAAAATGATATTCACCTATAAAGGTCATTTCATACTAAAATGTTATGCTCATTTCACGCGACATGCTCTATACTTTCAGAATATATCTTTTATTTGAAGTCCGAGTGGATAAAACCACTAAACACTGGTCGTGGGATAGCGCCTCGTCACTGGGCTGGCCACGAATTTTCCGGGTTTTTTTCGTGTTAGTAACACCTAAATAGAAGCCAGCTTTTCTTAAAACTCCTCCCGGGATGCATCTCTCCTCATTAGATTGCCCATATTTTGCGTTGCCGTAATCAAAAAAACCTATTAATTTAAACGAATATATACATATCACAGATAGCTGTACCTTGTATATAACGTACGATGAGCTCGTTACGTCTTATCCAACAAAAAGTTATGAAACATCGTGCAATAATTAACTGACTTCTCATTTGTAAAATATATATATATATATATCCTAATTTTTATATTTTATTATTATTATTTTAGTATCTCGTATGCTACACGAGAAAATTGAAACTAAGTAGCATATAAGACATTCAAAAAAACCAAATGATTTTTTGAATTATTTATTTGCAAGCTTATTTACAAGCTACCATGCCAAATTTCGTTTCTGAATCATTGCCCCATCCCGAGACATTCATAAAATTTTTTTACGATTTTTGTTTTACTTTTTAGAGTTCAGGAGGTCTCAAAACACGGAGATTTGCAAAAAATTCGAAAGATCAAATTTGACACGATTAAAACACTTTTCCTTGTTATGTATAGGGCCTAAATAACAGCCGGCAACGTAAAAGCTTATGGTATCGTTTCGAAACGCCAAGCTTATGTTTACCAAAGAGAAACTCCGAAGATAAAATTTGATTTCATTTCAGGTGCCATAGTTTTTACTTGGCGCAATAGTTTTTTACATCTCGGATGTTTTACTTTTGATACTTTTTTTTTATTAATTTGAGTAGTTAACTTTTCACTGCCTTATATTGGTTGCGAGTTATTTATGACTATTTATTATTGATTCTATAACATAACTTGGTCTTAAAACACTCAATAGAAAAGAGAATGCAAAAATAAAACCAAGATCAGAATCTAACTGCAACAAACTAAAAGAGGATGGAAAAACTGCAATGTAATTAACGGAATTGTTTCAGCTTTCACTGGTTTAAGTTCTCGGAGTGCGATTGTACCCATCGGTTCAAAATGACTGGTAATTTTTCCAAAATTCATATTTTAAAATTCTACAATATACTTGAGTTTAGTCAAGCATTAACTATTCTCGTAGTAGCTGAAGCGAGAGAAACTCTTTTATGGACCAATTTATTACGTCATTCGTCAAATTATTGTTTCTGTGTTTTATTATATTTCAGTTTTTATTTAAAATGATTAAATTTAAAATCACTTCGAAAGTTTTTCCAAGGTAAACTCGTTATATCCAATTTTTGATTCGCGCCATCAAGTTTAGTAACCTACAATTTTTTACAGACAAATCTTAGATAAAAATATTCTGATAACCAGTGACATCTTTCTTATAAAAAGAATTTAAAAAAAAAGGGTGGGAGTGAAAGTTTGGAGACACACATTGCAAATTTGCCGGAGTCGGAGACAAATTTTTTATTTACCGACTCCACCACATTGGTTATACAATTAACCACTGTTGATAAAATAAGACTAATCGTTTACAGGTATTTGTTTTTAATATGAAAAAGAATTATTTATCATTTGGAAGACTTAAAGTATTCAGTTTCCGAGTTTTGCAATGTAACAATTTGTAATCACACTTTGTACCACGATAGTATTGACATTTAAGTAATAACTATGATTTCATTAATGCAGGAAGTTCTTTCTTTCTTTATTTATTTTTATTCAAAAACTCAGTTTAACATTTGAGAAAATATTAATTAAAAAGTTATTTCAAAATTCAAATCCTTCCGTATTGTAAGATTATAAATGCAGGTTAATATTGTTTATTCCATTTTAACATTAATTAGGAGCAAGGTAACAAGCTGTCAGAAAGTTTGGTGTATGTTTTCGATTTGGTGGTAGACCAATTTCTAGCAACAAGGTGTCATAAAGTGGTCACAAAGTGACAAAATAAAAACCATAATAAAACGAGCAAAAATTATTGTGAAATTATCAAAATGCCTTTTAATCATATTTTAAATATATTTAATTTAAAATATATGCTCGCGATCTCAAATTAGTAGTATCTTGCCCCTGTATATCATACTTTTCCTGATAATATATAGTCCATATATGGACCGTTTATTTTGAAAGTGGTGTAAGTCCATTTTTTCTTCTTTCGAGATATTTAAACATTTGCATTTTAGTTGATTCAAAAATATAAACAAAGTGTACTAAGTTTGACAATGTTTCTATGACTTTAGAAATATGTAAGTTGATTGCATAAAGACTTCTATGTGAATTTATCCAAACTAATATATTCTTTCTGGGCCATAAATGGACTTACACCACTTTCATAATTACTAAACTGTAAAATTCATTAAATTTCTATTATGTAAAACTCAATGTCACTTGAAACACATTGCGTTTTATTCTGATTTTGTTCATATATAATAACAAGAAATAAAATAGTATTGTTTATTCTGAACATTAAAAATATTTACTTATTGTTAAACTATTTTATGATAAATTTATCATTATTATGAGCTTACCATTAGACACTGCTTTTCATTTAGATTCATTACATGGATTTTTTTCTAGTCCATCAAATTGTACATTTGTTGGTAATATTTACAGTTTTACTCTTCTGTTGTAAGGGGCTGTCTTTAAATGATGTCCACACTGAAAGGGAGGGAGGGGTTAAGACAAGTTGGACAAGGAGGGTTGAGTATTAGTGGACATCCATTTATTTCATTAAATTTTATACAATATGCATTTTATTATATTTATTTCAAAGTTTCTTGTATGTTTCATTTCTACTTATGGTATCTATCATTCATAAAGTGATGAAGGTTTTAACAGGGATAGAGTTATGTTGGACATCCATAGAGATAAAGGGGTTACAAAAACTTGGACAAACTGGGACAAGAGGGAAAAGTAAACATTTCAAGAAAAATGCACATGTAATTTATGGATAGCCCAAGTGCTTAGACTGTAGAAAATGGACTTACACCACTTTCAAAATCAATGGTTATGCAATGTCATTTATCGATAAATTTTCAATTGATCAAAGCTTATGGTTATTTTAAAATGTTAAGTGTGAATTGTTTATAAATAAAAAGTTCACACTAAATTGTATGTATATTATGTGTTTTCTCAATTTTTTCCAAAAATGGACTTACACCACTTTCAAAATAAACGGTCCATATATAGTCCAGCCGATCATCTTGTAACTCCGTTCTAAAGAAAATTTTTGAATTGAAATCACATAACTTACGGTCTAGACCAGAATTCCGTATATAGTTAATTGGGCCTCCTACCCCTAAGCTTTCTAAAACTTAGAGACAGGAGTATCTGAAAACCTTAGATGGCTATTCATATCTGGTTTCGACTTTTATCTATCTAACATCGTTCTCGACATTAAGGAAGGACAGACAAATAGACGACAGTGGGAATTTATAGGTTTACAATTTAAAAAGAAAAATAATAATAAAATGAAAAATTTCTAATGTCTTTTTACGTCCTTATTCTGTTTACTCATCTAACGTTGAAGATGCACTACTACCAATTCTCTTCAACCACAAATGTAATAAATCTGTTGTAATCCATCATGTTGGTCATGGTAAGATGATGGATTGTAGTCAAAGTGTTACTTAAAACTGCTGATTTAATTTAAAGTTATTTTGTTAACAAGTCATTCGAATAAGCTAAATATAATTAATATTTTGGTCAATTTTTTCTGTTCAGACTTGTTTTATTGGTATCTGCAAATATTCCGTTGATATATTACAGAAATGAAGTTTAGTTAAAGCATTTAGAATTGTTTAACAGTTTTCAGAATTTATAGTTATTTGGAAATGGGCTGCATATAAATATTTTTGACAGAAAGATACATTCACATTTTTTTCATAAAAACAAAAAATAAGTAAATGTGTGTGTTCCTTAGTAGCAATTATTATTATATATTGCTTAATGAAAATAATTTTAAATGTTTTTAATTAAATGATTATTTAAAATATTTACTTAAAATAATAAATGGTCTTTCTTTTTCGTGTCTTTACAATTATAATACCAATTACGCTTTGGATCGAACAGTGGCCTAGTGGATAAAACCGCTGAACAATCTTAGTTAATCGTGGGTTAGTGCCTAACAAACGGACTGTAAGTGTATGGAACACGTAAGTGTATGGAACACGCAAAGTTCCATACACTTACAAAGACTTACGTTGTTGGACTGCAGTTTGAATAAATTGCAGACCTATAAATTCCTTCTCTCTGACTGTCTGCTTCTTTAATCTCGAGAGCGGAGTTCGGTGGATAAAAGTCTAGATCAGATATGGAAAGTTTAAGGGCTTAAGGCTCCGATTAACTATATACGAACTTCCAATTTGAACCGGAATTTGAGCAATTCAAAAATTTTCCCCCGAAAGGTGTTAGATAGATGACCGGAACGATTCTATTGTTAGAGGAAAAGTATGATGTACAGGGGCAAGCCACTACTAACTTGAGGTGGAGTGCAAATATTTTAATTTAAATAAATTAAAAATATGATGAAAATTTCCAGCCCGGTGTTGTGACGATGTCACAATAAATAATTATTAATTGTAGATGAAAATGTGTTAAAAATTTTATGATATGAAATATAAATACTAAATTATTTACTTCAAATGTATTTGTCTTCAAAACGGACACTCTACCGCAGATTTTCCATTTGATTTTGTAGATTAACAAGTGTGCGAATAAAAGAATTTCAGTAAGCAATAGCATCATTAATCAAGTCATGTGAAATCCAAGAGTCAATCAAACAGATTGTTATACAGGCAGATGTGTACCTCAGGCAGATGAGTACTTTCAGCCGAAATCCATGGTTAAATCTAGCAATTTACACTAGATTTAGTATTCAGTCTATTCCGTGGATTTCCGTAGATTTCTGCACTTTTAGATCGGATTCGTCTCTACTAAAAAAAAAAATTCCAGCAACGAGTTGCTTAACTTTTCCGGCAACGTTTGGTGGTGCTATCTGTTATGACATTTTATTTAAAATCTTTTATATCTTTAACTATTACAAAATGGCAAAAAGTTTAATTGTCAGTATAGGGATGGGTTTTATAAAATAATTGTAAATGCTAATAACGGGGAAAATCGTTATTAAATCTGATCCTACTCGAGATATGACACTCGACCCTTTTTATCTCCCACTCCCTCGACGTTTAATTTCCAAAAACTACTAGTAACAATCTCCCTAATACACAAACCCACTGCAAGTTTTCAGGAATTTTCGAAAAAATAGCACGAGAGTTATTAAGCTTCAAAACTGTAAGCAAAATCGCCCCCCACACGCTAACATCCATACATACAGAAAAAATTTCCAATGTTTTTTTTGCATTACTCGACGTTTGAAGGTCCCGAGTGCAAAAATGTAAAAACATGGGATGGTCATTTTTTGACCGATTGCTCAAAGTATTGCAATCGGTCAAAAACTTTAATCCAGGAAAGCAAAATGGATATGCAGAATAAAATGTTAACTCTTTGACATCAACGGTCGAATTTATTACTGTTGTTAAGGAAAATATCAAAACGAGATTTTCGTGCTTTGGTCCAGGAATTGTGATTAAAAGACATCGAAGTTATTTTTTAATTACAGTACTGTAATTAAAAAATAACTTCGATGTCTTTTCGATATTATTTGTGTTTTCTTTTGATATTAAAAGGTGTTTATTTATTGGTTTCAAGTACTGTATGCTTAGTTACACGTTTCTGTGAATTCGAATTCACCTCGTAATGTTCAAGGAAAACATTTCTTTATTTCTGAACGGAAAGTTCTGAAATTTTTATACAGTAGTAACTTTATTTTGCTTTTTAGAGAATTTTTATAAGTTTTGACGTTCTATTGTATGTTCAATGTTTGTTTTTTTTTAATTTCAATAACTGTATTTATACTTTTTTTTGAAAAATATGAATTACACGCGTTTTTAATTAATAAGTCATTTATTATGAAATATAGAACTGTATAATAAAATCGCAACTGATATTTTTGTTTTTATATCACAACGTTTGTCTTTAAATGTCATTGCTAAAGAAATAATAATGCTAAACGTGAGTTTGTAGTATCGATGTTCACATAAACGTCAATTAATACGATATAAACACGAATAGAATTCAGTATTGCAAACTAAGCTTATTTTATATCAGAAACACTTGCTTAATTAACTCAATATCTTTATTAATGTAGTAAACATACATAGCCTGATCCCGCATATGCATTATCAGACGAAGACCAGAGGTAACAGAACAACAAATTTTGTACATGGGTAGAGAAAACACATCCAATTGTGTGATTTATAGGATTTCGCGTAAGACCGAACACGAAGTAAAGAGAGTTAACAGAGAGTAAAACTATTTACAAACAAGTACATGTTGTTTTACATGTAGCGTGCCCAGCGCTGACAAGAGAAGGCACAACAGCTAGTGTGATTACAATGGGTACATGCGAAAACGCGAACGGAAAAATATATACAAGGTTTTCATGAGAAAGTTGCAAAGAGTTTGTAGAGCAATAGACCTGGTAGCAGCGACAACTACCTGACGGTCGTGGCCCGGAAATATTTCTTAATAAGCTTTTGAAAGAGGTCGTACATTTCTTGCGTATTAAGAAGTTCACAGGGCTGACAAGGCCAATTACGCCATTTCTGATGACAGTTAATCTAAGTTCGTGTCGCTCGGTCTCGGTTATAGGGCATTCGAAGATTTAATGGTATCTCCCATCGATTTTATCCCAGTAGTGACATTTCTTACAATTTCCAATGGAGAATTTATGTTTATAAGCATTAAACTTGCCATGATTTGTGTAAAATTGTACGCTGTAATGGTCGTTTTTAATCCAATTGTTGAGAATATACTGTTGAATATCTGGGAAGAAGCTGTATGTGAAACACTTGCTGATGAAAGAATAGAGGATAGAGATTCTATAGGATGTATAATCTGTTCAGTAAAAGCCCAGAATTTTTAACACTCTGCTATATCGCGCTTTTTCTTTGTCTCTCGACAAGCACGATATAACGAGGGGCTACTGTATTTTCACGTCTCACAATAATTTCGACCATTTATTAAACTTCGTAGGGTCTCATTCTTCGACACACGAGATTAACCGTCTTCCATCTTGTTCCGAGGGAATTGTGGCGAGTCCACGTTGATTGTCTAATACAATTACGACAACGACAAATGTTGAATCTTTCAAACGATGAACGACATTTAGGAAAAATTCTGCGATAATAAATACGGCTCAAGCCACTAGTGCCACTACCTCGTGATTGTTCAGACGAGTTAAATGCAAGTAAAAAAATATTTTGTATTATAATTCTGTTCATCATTTTATTAGAACTTAGTTTATTTAAAGGATTGTCATTTCATGTTTATTTTAAAAGGTATGTTGTTTTGATGTTTCTATTAAATAAAAGCTGTAAGATATGAAAGAGCTGATCTATTTTTATAAATTATCTCAATATATTCGAAAGCAATAAATTTATTTTTAATTTAGGGGAGACCGGGGCAAGATCGGCATGTTAAGCTTTACTTAAATTTTGTGTAATAAATACTGCTGTAAACTGGAAAAAAAGCTTTGCATATTGTCTATTGGAATGTTTTCTTACTATAGAACTGGTTAAAATCAGTTTGGAAATAAAAATAATTAAAATAATTACAACTTTACAAGAAGAGAGAAATTGACGAAGTTGCCCCGGGTATAGGGGCAAGATCGGCAACTTCTCTCTTTTTGTAAAGTTGTAATTATTTTAATTATTTTTATTAAAGTTGCCCCTGGTATAGGGGCAACAGTAATGGGGCAAGATAGGCACGTATATAAAATTATGTTATTAACAATGTATAAGTTGGAATTCACTATTAAAACAAAGAAATACAAATCCAACACCCATTTAATATTATTACAACGAAATGCAAGTTCAAAGACATATATACATGAATAACAAATGCAAACATGTTTTCATTTATCATCTGTTTGATTTTTATCCTTTGCTTCTAATGTGGCTTTATGTTGCCGATCTTACCCCGCTAGTCATGATTTCGAAACATTAAGTACAACCCTGAGAACAGAATGCCAAGCCACGATCTGGCCACGTGAATAAGTTGAAGTTACATCCTTCTAACAGGAAAAGTAACTTTCGTTATCATGGAATTATAACAAAACCTGCCAATTCAATATAAATGGAAAAAAAATATTATATGGAATTGAACGAAAATGAAAATTTGCTTGATAATTCAACTACGCTTGTTGGAGAACAATAAAAACACTACACTCAACAAGCCACCAATAAAACTCAACTGCCTAACCTATAACCAAAGTCTCCTTTTAATTTGTTTTTAAAAAAAAGCGCTTGACAAACTTGCCCCGCATGCCGAAGTTGCCCCGGTCTCCCCTAAATATATTCTTTTATTTAATTTTATTTAAATATACTGTATATTCTCATGATATTCATTTATTTACAAGTTAATATATGTAGACAAATACAATTATAACTTATAGACATAAACAGTTTCAGTTAGCCAAGTTACCATGTAATTTCAGAAAATTTCAAGTAATTGCTACACTAATTAATTACCTTCAAATACAATATTTATTTATATATTTTCACTCAGTGAGTAGATTATATATTGTACATATACAGTATCTATTCTACTCATTGTTAAATTTATTGTAATATTGTGCCTGTTGGCATCTAATATCAGTTAGTTTTTAATTACAGTAAATACTAAAGAATAAAAGTTTAATGCAAATTTTTTTTTTCAATTGGGATCATTGCAATCGTAAGATTAAGAAGAATTATCTGTTTTAAACTCGCTAAATTTTACATAAAACAAAATACTGTATAAAACATAAAAATTTGAAATTTTAATTATTATAAACACAAAAAATTAGGTAGATCAACTTGTGTATAGGCTTTCTTGTAACCTTAATTTTAATAACTGTAAACAACGGAAGTTAAAATTAATGAAGAATTTTATATTTTGAATTAGATTGTGTAATGTTATAATTTATTTAAATCAGGGCTTCTTAAACTTTTTTTATTTACGACCCCATTTATGATTGTGATTTTTGTCGCGACCCCAAAAATATAAAATAAAGATATATACAAATTTGCAAAAACAATAATGGTGTACTACCATAGTTCATTCTTATGTTACAATGGAACAGAGACAACTGAATACACTGAATATACTACACTAATTCACACTACAGTGTTGTTGAATCGTTGTCTCGCTGCACCAGAAGTGACACAAAGCGCAACTCACGAAACCTATGACACAAAGCATGCCATTTTCAAACTCTCACGAATTATTTTTCATATTTTGCATTAAAATCTCGCGATCCCAAGATTTCGCTAAGCGACCCCAAATGGGTTCGCGACCCATAGTTTAATTAAGAAGCCCTGATTTAAATGATGCTGAAATGTCATGCTAGCATGTCCAGTATATATATCATATGTATACTGGGATGTCCTTCAAATTACGTTTGAGGGACATCCTAGTATACATGAAGGACGTCCTTCCAATATACACGAAGGACGTACTACAGTACATTCTGAAGTATTTTTCATGTAGGAATCTGAAGAATGTACATATTTGAATCAATGCAATACAAGATGAATTATGATGAACTGAAAAAACGCATTAATTAAGTGTTACAGTAACAATACTGCGTTACAAAAGTTACAAAATCAGATAAAATTATTATCAGAATATAACTGAAATAATTACATAAATATACTTTATATAAATTACTTAAAAATAAGTGTATTATTATATTTCCTTCATTTTGAAGTATCATTTTGATTTAAATTATGTTTTAAATTACTTTGTTTCAACACTCGGTTATGGGTTCGCGCCTCACCACCCGACTGGTCTCGTGGAGTTTTACAGGTTTTCTTCACGTATATGACATCTAAATTGAGGCCAATATTCACACAGAAAGTCTTTTCGGGAGAAATCATCGGCATCATGGGCAGATTTCCTATATGCTTCGTTGTCTTATACAGGGTGATCGTGATGTCTCTAACTCAAATTTTGAAAAATTATTGGGCAGCACGTATGGATGCACGAATGGGTGGCAGTAAGATTTTGCGGTTTCTACGCCATCGTTGGTAACAATGTATATTAATGAGGTAAAGGTAAAAATGGGTCGTAGTCTAAGATGAGTCGGAGGTATATCGGCTGTGGATGTGTGCGTGGGTGCGTGAAAGATGTAAATCATGTGTACAGAGAAGTGAAGGAAAAGATTTTCAGGTGTTCCTGTGCCAAATAATACGCTACTGCTAGTTTCAGAACGATACTACATTGTTATCACACCTCAGGAAGACGATGTAATGCTATGGGAGTTCTTTGGAGGCCTCATAATTCTGGCCATCAAATCTCTACACTTGACATCTGATTTCTTTCCGTGGGGATTCTTGAAGACAAAGCCTATAGAAATAATCCACATAACCCCAAAAAACGAAAACATAACATTTACAGAAACAATTTGGTTGATCTCATCTGAAATGTTGCTGTGCGTCAACTTGGGTTTTCAGGAAAGACATTTTCAACACCTGCTTTGAAGTAACAAAGTATTCACTATTGTTTACAATACCTATGCCTACAATTTCCACATTCATTTGTTCCAGATAAGTAGTACAAAAATTTTACAAATTTGGGACATTGAGGATATTCGCCTATATCATCAAACCAATCCAATCAAATGCAATTCAGAATCATTAACATTTTTCGGGAGTCGATTTTTATCTTGAGGTACTTATCTGCCTCAATATGCGAGTTTTACATATTGAGGCAGACGAGACCTCAAGATAAAGATCGACTCCCAAGAAACTGTTCCCCAGGATTGAAGAGGAACGAAACGTAAAGACAATTTTAATTAATTTCGGTATTTTATTTGTGAATTTTATGTCTTTATCTATTATTATTTGTTTATAAAATNGAAGTTGCCCCGGTCTCCCCTAAATATATTCTTTTATTTAATTTTATTTAAATATACTGTATATTCTCATGATATTCATTTATTTACAAGTTAATATATGTAGACAAATACAATTATAACTTATAGACATAAACAGTTTCAGTTAGCCAAGTTACCATGTAATTTCAGAAAATTTCAAGTAATTGCTACACTAATTAATTACCTTCAAATACAATATTTATTTATATATTTTCACTCAGTGAGTAGATTATATATTGTACATATACAGTATCTATTCTACTCATTGTTAAATTTATTGTAATATTGTGCCTGTTGGCATCTAATATCAGTTAGTTTTTAATTACAGTAAATACTAAAGAATAAAAGTTTAATGCAAATTTTTTTTTTCAATTGGGATCATTGCAATCGTAAGATTAAGAAGAATTATCTGTTTTAAACTCGCTAAATTTTACATAAAACAAAATTAAGATAATAACTTTCGCTATTGGATATTTAAAAAATAAAATAAATTGAAAATATATTTTTTATTTTCAAATTATTTGTAGAAATTTATAAAATTACCTTAATAGATAGGTTAGTATTTGGAAAATATATTTAGTTTATTTTAATACAGACAAATCTTTGAATAACGGCAACTGACGGGAACGTAAACAATGATCGTTATTTGGAGGTAGCCGTTGTTTAAAGGTTATTTTTGTATGCATTTTTGTGAAAGAAAATGTTACTAAAAAAATGCCGCTGTTTGCATGTAGTCGAATGTACGGTACTTGTATCATAATGTAAGCTTCTTGTATAAACTTGTAATGTCAAGAATTGTAAGATGTGAAATTTTTGTTAATTAATTTAATTTGGAGTGAAATAATGAATTTTATGTTTTTCTTCTTTCAAATATAATTTTCCATTAAATTAAGTCTTACAGGAATTCTATCTTTAAATTAAGCAATTATAATTTATTAATTCGCAAATCCAAAGTAATAACACGAAAAACGAATAAAAATAATTAATTTTATATATTTTTTTATAATTTTATTTTCTTCATAATTTAATTTATTTTCGTTAGACATTCTAAAATTAGTAACCGAATTAATTAATTATAGATTCACCATCTTAAGTCAAAACACCTAAGGTTTGCTTAACTTAAACAAGTATCCATAATCCCTTATAAAAGATTAAGGATACTTGTTTGAATAAGGGAAAACAACACATGAGGCGTTGTGCCAAGGAGGAGTGTTTTCCGGGTGGACTTTCTAGAGAAATTGGCCTCCATTTAGGTGTCTTGTGGAGAAAACCGGAAAACTCGATGTTGGCGAGGTGCGAACCCACGGCTCAATCGACCACTGGTGAGTACGATAAAGTATTAAGTTTTTATACCCATATATAATTTTTGGAATTAAAAATGGATTGAGATGATTATAAATATATAACATGATGTACTAGTCGTATAACCGAGAGGTTAAACATATGAGTGGAGTATTAGAGCAATGGTCCGGCTGACTTGGACTTGTGACCTTAACGTATAACCGACATTTTCTCTCCACTAAAAAGATACATATAAAAATACGAGACCCTAAGCTGCAGATTTAGTTTATGTTCAAACCCGGCTCTGCTGGTTGATTCTGAATCGAACTCGGGTGAGCGGAAGAAACTTTTCGTGAGATTATTTTGGGCCTAGTTATCTATCCCTCGGTCGCTCCATTGACTTAAAGGCATAATTATAATTTATCTATGTTAAGATGTGTTTTTCCCCTAACCTTTCTACCACACTACTCGTCCTTGTGTTTTTATTTTAATTTTCTGTGTAGACGTTTTAAAATATTTTAAACTGTAATGTCTATTGTGTTATACTAGCTGGGATTTAATATTGTCAAAGGAATTTTCATTCTATTAAATCTGGAAATAGTTTTCTTGTAAATACATTTGTAAAACTCTTATGGACTACTCTCCAGTGGTAATTGCTCCTTCATCATTTTCTCCTAGTAATAACATTTTTTTTATATATATTAATTTTCCTTTTATTTTGCTTTCGTAAGATACAAAAGTAATTTAGTGAATTCACTATACAAGTTCCTTTAATATAAATATAAAAAAATCGTATTAATTAAATAAATTTCAGTTTTTACATATTGCCGAGGAAAAATTTAAATGTAAAAACTAGTTAAAGCTTTATACTGGAGTTAATTAAATGCAAAATAACATATTTAAATATAAAATTAATATATAAACAGAAAACATTCCTTATTATAGCACAAAAACAACGTTAAAATAAAAAAATCCAACAACGACAAAAGCTATGTTGCTCCAGGCTTCGTCGCACACCCTTTTAGAAAAATTTTCTAGGATAAATCTAAATCTTTTATATATTAAAACAAATACTATGATACTAGCTCAAATTTAAAATTATGTGTGGCACCATCTGTTAGGAGATGTTATTTTTTAATTGCTTTTATATTATAAATTATTATAAAAAGAGGAAAAAGGCTTAATTTAGAGGAGAGACGAGTTTTTAAAAATATTGCAAATGCCAATAACGAGTAACGACCCCACCCCAGATATGACACATGACTCACCTCTCCATCTCTCGAGTTCCGTACTCCAAAATTTAATAGCATCAATGCCCCTTATATACAAATTATCGTGCCAAATTTCAATTTCTTAATCTTTATCCCATCCTGAGATATTAAACGAAATAGACGCCAATATACATATACGTGTTTACGGAATTTTTCCCAATTTTTTTTTTTTTTATAACATTTTGGGGTTCAGGGGTAACAGCCAGGTTTCAACGGGGTTATAATAGAGGGGAAAATTAAAACTTAATTATATACTCGCTTACAAATTACAAAGTTATAAGGTAAATAATACAGTTAGCTATTGTTATGAAGTTTAATTTAAGTTTCAAACTAAATATTATACATTATATATATATATACATGTGTGTAAAAGTGTTGTACTGCCAAGAAGTGTTTGCATTCACAAGAGCTTCGACTTATCAGTTCAGTGCAGTCATATAAGCCATCGAAATCCTTTCCATAAGTTTTAGTTCTAAGCGAGAATTAATTTAAATCATAAACCAATTTGATTCCGTTTCTCTTCTTTGAAAAATATCTAAAAATAGAAGAGAATTTCCAGTGAAATATTTCAATTTCTAGAAAGAATATACAAAACTTTTTTTTTCCAAATTATAATGCAATAAGACTTGCCTGATCCTAAAATACAATTATTGAAAGTTTCACTTTCTTTTTTAAAACATATAAAATGTAATCTTAAAATTAAACATTTTCTTTATATTATATCGTGTCATTCCCTTCTGTATTTGAAAGCTACCACGCCTATGAAACTAAAAGAAAAATTTACAAACGCAGCTGTCAGCAGTTTACAACATGGTTAAATTCACTCTCACTCCCTGAATACTGAAGCTTCTTTCGAATTCTATTCAGCTTCACCTCTCCAATAAAACTATAAAGAAATATATTTAAATTAATCGAAAATACATTATTTTTTGTTAATTACGTATATGAAAACAGAAAAAGAAAATACATTTTTTCAATTATTTTTCAGATAAACTTACGATATCGACTATTCTGTAGCCTTAGGTATAGAAAATGTAAGTAATCTTTCCTCACTTTCGACGTGTACTAATGTCTGGAGGCTTTATAGTGTATTATACTGTAGAATAACTGCATTCGAAAAATATAAGCATTAAATATTAAATTCTTAGTATTTTTATGTTATAATTTGCGTAATAATTGCGACCGATATAGCGTAAAAAGTTTTAATTGAGGCCTTATTGTTTTACTTTCCTTATTTACAATTTGGACGAGTGGAAAAACTAAGTTTTAAATTTTAAGTGGTCGAGTGGATAAAACCCCCGGACACTAGTCGTGGGTTCGTGCCTCACCAACAGTCTGCTCAGGTGGAGTTTTCCTATTTTCTTCGCGTGTCTAACACCTAGATAGGGGTCAGCTTCTTGGAGAAAGTTCTATCATGTGGTACCCCCTTGACAGATTGTCCTAGTGTTGTGTTGCCTTATCCCATCAAATCAAATCTTTCTAATATAACACTTATTTATCTTTATCATTTACATTTTACTATCAACTTTTAATAATCATTGTGCGGAAGTTTAGAATTTTTTCGAGTATGTTTTCAGAGAATTTATATACAAACAGAATCAGAGTGTGTGTTACATAACAATAACTGCTAAAAATGTGTAAAAACATCATAAAATACAAGAAAAATAGGGAATAATTATCTGTTATATCAAGTTTTACTAATCTTAGGTTTATTTACATATGTTAAAAATTACTATGGCATTCATTACACGCGTAAAAATTGTGTAGAGTTATATTTCTAGAAATTTGATGTGTTTGCTTTGTACCTCCTTCAACTCTGACATGGCAGAATATAACTGTAATTGTTCTAGCGTTACCCTGTGCAATGTTTTGACAGCTTTAATGGCCCATATTTTAATAGCAGCTACGTTACAAATATTATATTTCGCGCTTCTACAAGTAATAAACTTTTCTACATTATATAAAATATAGCATTTTCTATCAAAATTTTCAAAAGAAGATAAAAATCAATATTTTAAATATAAGTTTGAGACGTAAATAAGCAATAGAAAGAGTAAATAATTTGTGTTTTGTAATTTAATTATTTCATTAAAATTAAAATATAGTAGTAATTTAAAAATATTTTTATTAAAAAATTATATGGTTGAACTACTGTTAACAACCACTTCTAACCGGCGATAATTTTTAGCATCGTTGTTTAAATGCATTCAAAATAATCTCCGAACAACGGCGGCCGTTTTTTATGTTCCCCTCAGTTAACGTTGTTCGGAGGTTATCGTTAATGCATTTTAAAAAGAAACGTTTTCGAGAAAAACGGCCGTTATTGAAGTTTCAATTGTATTACAAAATAGCTTATCCGAAGCAGAATTAATACTATGCTTATTTTTATACATATAACTTTTCGAAATGCATACAAAATAACGAGAAGATAAAAAACGAGATACTTTTTTTATCTTCTTGTTAGTAGCTGTTGTTCAGAGGTTTGACTGCATATGTATAGAAGTGTACTCCTATATTTGAGATACATATAAAAAGTAAACAAATCGAATATAGGAGTAAATTTCTATACATATCATTAAATAAAAATTATAGCCGGGACAATAAGTATAAACTTGGAAAATTTACAAAAAATTCTCAACGGACGAGCTCTAATAGTATCCTTTGGGCACAAGTGGATAACACCACTGTTGGTGGTGGTTCGCGCCTGGCCAACGGGCTGGCTTCGCGAAGTTTTCCGGGTTTTCTTCATGTTATGAGCACTTAAATAGGGACAAATTTCCCATAAAAGACCCCCCCTTGTAGATCGACCATATGTCACGTTGTCATAAACGAACAAAAATCTAAAAGTGTCCTTAACTCTTAAGAGTTAGTCCCTTTTCGAACCCTCAGAAAATGTTATAATCTCCCCCCCCCCGATGGCAGCACAATCAATTATAAAAATTATACATTTAACAAATTTTCATTCAGAGAGTTTATTGTAATGTTTAGCATGTTGAGGCAGATGAGAAGCATTCAAATAAAATTCGACTCCGCCGTGAAATTGTTATTTCCTAACGGTGTATGAAAAAAGACTAAAAGTGAAAAACACTTAAAAAGTTCATCCATTGAAAAGATTTTTCTGTACATATCGTTAAATCTCTGAACAACAGCCGGAGACGAAAGAAAAAAAAAATGGTTTTTGGAGGAGGGAACCCGCAGCCGACTACCAAGGTTCAGTGATTTTAAATCTACATTTTAAGTGAGAAGTGATTTATAATAAATTGTGTTGTAGCTTTGTAAGATTATTTATTTTAAAGAATTTGTTCAGTGGGATAAATTAATTTTTATAATAATTCCTTTATTAACTCTTAAAATATTTTCACGCAAGAATATTAATATAAGCGTAAAAAATTAAGATAAATAAATTATAATTTATATAAAGAATTACGTAATTTTATATTTTATTTTTTTAATAATTCCTTCTTAATGTTAATAATTTTATTTTTTAATAAACTAATTAAAAACATAAGAGCCAAAATATAACATTAAAAGAGAGAAAATAAATAAATAAATTTTATAAATTTTATACATGAAAAACTCTGAATTAAGGAAACATCAAGAATGGCCGTTGTTTATAGGTTATTTTAAATAAATTCCTGATAAAATTGCCGCTGTTTACAGTTTGGAGGTTCGACTGTATTCTTGTATATTTTTATAAAGAACTTAATATTTTGAAATTTAATTTTAACTTTAAAATATATACAGTATGTACTTTTTTTATAATTAAGGCATATAGAAATAAATAAAAATGTTTATAAGTTTTAAAAATGTAAAGTTAATATATTTAGAAACCTGTAGAACATTAAAAATGATTTCTAAAATTTGTATTTGTGCAATAAGAGTAGAAATATTTTTAGTACTAATTGATAGTAGAAGAGAGTAAGATAGGAAGTTAAGCAATAAATTCTAATTAAGGAAACAGCCAGGGAAAAATAGCTTAGATACAAATTACACGATTGTCTTGAGTATTATGTCTTACCTTAAATAATCTAAGGAGAATAAAAATATTTTCTACTCTTCTTCATTAACAGAATTTCAGTAATTAGAAGGAATTGTGCATACTAAAGCCACATATCACGTTTCCAGAAGATCGTAATTCATAAACTATTATTCATACTTAAGTCAAAAATTTCTTTCGTAATTTATTCCGATATCGTTATTATTACCACACCTCATTATTATTTATTTAAATCATTTTTATCTCCCTCTGCTGACTCCCACCAGTGGTGGAGTGAAAAAAACTGCTGAAGACAACGCAGCACATGGGCAATCTTCCAAGGAGAGTGCCTTTTATGAAAAGTTGGCCAATGTTTATGTGTTAAACAGGTGAAGAAAGCCCGGAAAACTCCATTGGTAGGGTCTCGAATCTGTAACCAACTATAGTACTAGTGTTCGGTGGTTTTATCCATTCGGCCACTGGTGGGACCTCTTCTTGGAGAAGACTTAGGGGCTCGGGTAAAAATACACTAGTGGTTTTTGCCCTTATAAATTTAACGTAATTTTTAATAACAGAAAATAAAATCACTAAGACAGTTTTTATTAATAAAAAAAAACATTTTACGTATTTTATTTGTTCAAAAAATAGAGGAAAAAAAGCTCGCTTTAGCCCAGGTTCCATACAAACTCTTGACGGCCCTGCTGACGACATCGAAATGCTTAAAGAAGTAAATATCGCATATTGAAAATAGTTATATTGATTTCCTAATGCGATTTTAATGTAAATTCATAAATATTTAAAATTTAATTTAAATTAATCGCAAATGAATAAATTATTACAAATATTGTTTAGAATTGGAATTATTTTTATCGTGCTGAATTAAACAAGTGAATTTTGATGGCAAAAGCAAGTATTCAATCGTTACTAAATATCTCCAATAGGAGTGTTCACACTTATCTTGACCACTAACAGTATTCAAGGGTGGTAAATAATAGCCTAGAAAAGAAAGCTAGATCAGACCAATCGCTCTTTACTTTGTTAAGAAGACTCAAGATGTGACACAACCAGATGTGCAGAAATCCCAAGAGAATTTCAGTCAAGACGTGTTTTACGAATGACTGATTAAAGAACTCTTTTACTGATTCATACAATATGTTTAAAGTACTATAGAAAACTAAATATTAAAATTGTGTAGAAAATAAAGTATAAATTGCATTCTTAGTTTTTTTAGTTTTTTAAACAGAAGTTTGAATTACTAAAATTCTCTTCAAGAGATGTAAACTTCTCTTATTATTATAAAATTGTGTTAAATGTAGTGAAATAGCTTTTAAATTTCTTTTAAAAAGTTTAAGGCAGTATAATTTATGTTTCTAGTTTTGATAATATAAATCGCTATTCAGAAGACGTTTTATTTGATGGAATACGAGAATGCAACATATATTAAGGTTGCCTCACTGGAGGATTTATTATAAGAAACTGGCCCTTATTTAGGTAATATACAGGTAAAGAAAATCCAGAAAAATCCAACACTCGACCGAGTATCTGTGTTCGGTGATTTTATTTACTCGACTGCTGGTGGGTCGTTCAAAAAAAAAAAAAAAACCTAATTGGAAAGACCATACTTAACGAACAAATGACTAAATTAGTGTTAATTAAAATGAAAAAAAAACAATTTATGTAAAAGTCAACCAAATTGTTTTTAAATGTTTAAGAGTTATAATTTTCTATTTTAAAATTAATGACGATTTATTTTAATACCAGCAATTATTTATTGTGACATCGTCACAATGCCGGGCTACAATTTTTAATCATATTTTTAATTTATTTCATTTAAAATATATGCTCTCCATCTCGAATTTGTAGTGGCTTGCACCTGTACTTTATATTTTTACTTTAACAATAGTCATCTATCTCAGTGGTTCTTAATCTTTTTATACTCGCGGCCCACCAAATATTTCATAATTTTTTTGTGACTCCCGTTTTTTAAATAATAATTTATATTTGTTAAATTATCTATAATAAATTGATTTTTTTTATTATTGCTTTATTTTTCAAATTCTAAGCATTAATAGTTTCTTAGAATTTGACTTTGAACTTTAGACTTTGGAATAAAAGAAGTAAATACTGCGGTGTAAGTAGCATACTTGCATTTATTTCTTCTGTACTAACAAAGTTGTATGTAGGAAAAAATAATAAATAAATAAATAAAACTAAATACGAAAACTTTACCTTTTTTATTTCACTTTTCAATACGATATTCGGTTATACATCAATTTTCTTTTTATTATATTCTGAAGGAAATTTTGCATAATTTGGCGGCCCCGGCAAACTTCTTATGGACCCCCAGGGGGCCGCGGACCCCTGTTAAGAAATACTGATCTATCTAACACCTTTCGGGGAAAAATATTTGAATTGAAATAACATGTCTTCCGGTTCCTATCAGAAATTCCTATATAATTAATCGGGGTCTCCTACCACTAAGCTTTCCCCATCTCGTCTTGGATTTAGTTTATCTAACTCCGTTCTCGAGATTACGGAAAGGCAGACGGACAGACGGACGACAGTGGTAATTTATAGATCTACAATTTTTTCAAATTGCAGCCCAATAGAAATTTTATCTGCCAGTAGCCGAGTTAAAACCACTGAAAACTGGTAGTTGGCCGCGGGTTCAAGACTGCCCAACGGCTGTCAGAGTTTTCCGAATTTTAACCTAGGGCTAGTTTCCATAGAAAGTCCTCCTAGAAGGCTTCCTCTCCGGCAGATCGTCCGTATATTGCGTTGCCTTATCTCATCAACTCAATCCGTTATAAAATCTTCATTTTTTTGTTGAAAAAAACGTGTTTTAATTAAACAAAAATTCTGAGAAAATATTTCTTAATAGTAAATAAATTAATCATTAAATTCGCTATACGAAATAAAACTGTGAAGACTTGTAAAAATTTTAGATATCTTTCCATTTTTAGACGGCTTTAATAATACACATCGTGTGTTGGGCAAGCCGCGGGGTGGTAATGGACGGAACCCGTATTTAGTGGATAGACCCCCCATAAAAAACTGTAACAAATTGCTCGCTCGGATTCGATCCCGGATTCCCAAGAGCGATATCCTGTTGCAGTAATAGTTATTTATTATAGAACCATCTGGGTAATCATTTTCAAAAATATCAAGAAATCAAACAAAATATAAAATAAGTACATTTTAATTAATAGAGAGCTTCTATTTTATATACGATAACACCTTGAAAAATCTATTAAAGTTTCTTGAAAACCATTTCGAAATTAAATGGGTTTCACTACAATAAAGAATCCACTGCATTAAATGAAATATTTTATTTTTCTAGATTAGACTTTTTAAAAATGGATAATTCTGAAACCATAAAAATGATTTATGGCTTCGTTACAATAGATTTTTATGATATCTAAAAATTTATTACTTTGCCTCTTAATTGATGATGAATAAAGCCTGTAATATTATACAAGTTTTAACACAGTAAAACCTGTTAAAACGGACACTCTAAAAAACGGAAATCTGCCTGAACGGAAAATATAGGCTATATCGGAACTGGGCCATTTTATATATAAAATATTACTAAAAGCCAGAAACCTCTCTAATACGGAAAAGATAGACTTTTTGAATTGGACTGATGGGATGAAGAAACGCAACACGTCGGTGATCGTCAAGGAGAGCGACTTCAGGGAAGACTCCTATGAGAAGCTGGCCCTATTTAGTTTTACATAGGTGAAGAAATTCCACGAAGGGCGAACAGATGAAATTCAGTTCTATAATATCTCTGCTAACCTACGATCAACTGGGCTTCTCTCGTAAAGTTAACTGATCTTGAAAAGAAACTGTGTCAAGCCTTGTAGAGAAATTTATACAAGATGCACTTGAGCATGAAATGGATATGAAATTGTGTGAAATTGTCCTAATGCTTAGTTTTCTTATTCACTGAGATACTTTGGTCAGAAATTTTTGGTCACCAATTGCATATCATACGCTAAGTCTATGATAAACTAGAGCATATTTAAATATTAGACACGTGAAAGAAATCCGGAAAACTTCACGCAACTAGTTCGTTAGTAAGGGGCAAACCAGCGATCAGTGTTTAGTGGTTTCATGTACTCGTAGGAAACGAATATTTAGCATTTCATATGCAAATATTCATACAACTGCAAAATTGTCATTTGAATTTTGTCGATTTGGTGAATTCGTATGAAATGTAACTTCAACAATTATTTTATGGAAATTCGAAATATTAAAATTATGTACAAGATTCTAAAAACACGAATTTTATTCATTCTACTTGTGGATCCTCAAAAATCCGGTCAATAATACTTTATCATTAGACAGTTTTTTTATATTATTATTATTACAAATTACTCGTAGTCTATCATTTGTAAGATAAAGATGAAACTAATTCTCGCTTTGTGCTATAAATTATTAAGGAGAATTAGTAGCTCTTGTCTAGAATCTTTCTCAAAGTAGTTGCCAATATTTTTCTTTATCCATGACAAATGCCAGATATCTATTAAGGAGTTAGTGATCTGGAAGTCATCACGATAGTGTCAAGGATGAAATCCAGTTCTATAATATCTCTGCTAATTGAACTACACAATATCAGGTTCACAAAAACATTTGAACTTTAATGAATTTTATAAACATACCTAAAAGATAAAATCTAAAATTCTGTTAATGTATAGCTGTAGGCTAACTTGCATATTTTAATTAGAAATCTGTAATTTTTGATAAAAGGTATCTTTAAAATTAGCTGTAATAATATCAGTATTATGCATGATGAATTGTAACTCGCAAATTGTATTTGACTGATTGAAACGATAATTTCTAAATTTATTTAATTTTGAGATCAATTCTATAATGCTTCGTATGAAAAATATGCAATCTTGATAGAAATAAATGAAACAGAGAATATCAAATATCAAATGATGATCGGAAATTATAGTAATTAAATTGATAAAGTGCATGACAGAAAACTATGATTTAAAAGAGACTTGAAAAGAAAAATTACTATGAGATTTATACACAGATATTTCTTAGAAATGATTATTTCTAGTCGTAATTTTAAACATTTTTAATTCATATTTAATGTAGCTTCAATGATTAATGCGCCCCCGGTGGCCGAGTGGATAAAACCCCGAATGCGTATCGTTGGTTTGTGCCTCGCCATCGTGCAGGCCACGTGTTTTCCGGGTTTCCTACACGTGATAACACCTAAATAGGAATAATTTCCCATAAAAAGTCTTTCCGAAAGACAACCCGTTAAGCAAATCGTCCATGTGTTGTCTTATTTTCATTAATCCAACTCAATGAACAATGCTAAAGAATTATCTTATTAATTAAGATATAAACCGTAATTTGAAACAATCTTTCTCGGGAATTATTCAATTTTGTTTATTTATTTCCTATGAATAAAAAAAATGAATTCGCTCAGAAAGAACGTTAAAGTTATGACGTATCGGATTACCGAATATAACATTCGTTTACTATTAATTAAATTGTTAATTAATAGATTTGTACTCTTCTACTCTACTTTAGTTTCATTAATTTTTTAAATATAACAATACTAATTAATTACAGGAAAATTTTAATTAAAATAAATTTTATAATTAATTTACATGTCATATCCTGATTTGCAATTTAGTATGATGACTTATTTAACTTTAAGATTATTAAAACAGCAGCATTATTTTTTAACTATCTTAAAGAATAATTAACATTATTTACCTGATAAATTATTAAATATCAAGGAAAATTTTGTATTAAAATCTGTGTATTATATACATATATATACAGAGACACTCAAACCTCTAAACAGAGGCCGCAGAAGGAAGCATTAAAAAATCACTATTGTTCGAAGGTGAACGTTGTTTGGAGGTTATTTTGTATCCTTTGAAAAAAGAAACGTTCCTGAAAGAAATGACCGCCGTTTAGAGGGGTCGTTATTGGAGGTTCGACTATATTATAAAATATATTCTATCCAAAACAGAATTAATGATCATACATATAACAATACGTTTTCTTTTTATATGTATATCTTTATCTGTAATATGCTTTGTAACTATATTTTTATAATACAGTCAAACCTCCAATAACGGCAACCTCTAAACGGCGGCCATTTCTTTCAGGAACATTAAATTTTTCAATGGACACAAAATAACCTCCAAACAACGTCCACCTCCGAACATAGTAATTTTTATGCTTCTTTCTGTGGTTTCTGTTTAGAGGTTTGAGTGTTGATTATTGATCGTTGTTCAGTTTAGCTATACACAGTATATGTATAGAAATTTAGCTATTTCTTAATTTGATATAAATGTAAAATATAAGCATATCAAATACAGACGAAAATTTATACACCTCTCTGTACAACGGTCATTGAAGGAAACGTAAAAAAGTCCGTTGTACGGAGGTTACTTTGTATGCATTTTTGTTTAAAAAAAAAAGTTACTGAAAAAATAGAGTAGCTCGTCGTTGGGAGATTGGATTGTATTTTTTTTACTCGTAAATGTACAGTTTTGTTATTAATGTGGCATACTGTTTATGCCAGTAGAGTAATGGTTTCGATTTATTGAAGTTATGATTTCATATGTTGTTCTACGATCCGCTGCACACAAGTTATTCAACAGACATTTTTAAGTTATAAAAAATATAATAAATAAAGGCAGAATGATTATTTTCCTTCGGGATCAATATTCATTTGATCAATGCTTATAATAGAGGACATGAAAAGAATTTTCTGTTTGTATTCATGTAGATGAAAAAACAGGATTCTGATATTTTAATATCCAAAGTATCTTTGTTATTTTTTATGATTATTTATATGTGAATAGAATCTAATATTTGTTTTAAAAATATTAAAACATTCCTGAAAAATTTAAAAAATAATTTATTTTATATTAAAAGTTTAATATTAATAATTAAAGTAATACAAAGTCGTGCACACGTGGTGGGTTTTGAAAATTTAATTTTAATAAAATACAGTTGAACCTCCAATAATGGTCACCTGTAAACAGAGGCTTTTTTCAGAAACATTTTTTTTAATGGAAATGTATCTCCAAATAACCTCCAGACAACGGCCACTTTTTAGGAACATTTTTTAAAACAAAACTGTATACAAAGTAACCTCCAAACAATGTCCACTACCGAATAACGTACACATTTTGCGTACTCTTTGATTATTATTTTTATTTTTTGTTTGTGTCTTATTTATTAATCTTAGTAATAATTTTAGTAAGAGTTGCGTGAGTGGTCGTTGTTAACAGGCTCGACTGTATATTTGTTTTAATCATTCACATCTTATTAACATTACGAATAATTAACAAAACTGACATAAAATGTTTAAATAGACAGCATTAAATAGAAATCCAAAGAAAATTGATATAAATTTCGAGAAGGTATAGCTGTTAAACATAAATAAGACCTTTATATTATGAAATTATTCTTATGTTTATTAACAATATTCAACTGTTGAATTTTTCTATTTACTGTTTTATTTCATACTCACATTTCTCTATAAAATCTGAATTCTATATATGACTCTCCATTACATATGATTTAATTTAAAATTCTAAGAACTAGACCCTATAGTTTAGAATAATGTATTATAGCTTCTATATTTATACAGTTCTAGTGGAAATTCAGTTGAATGATGATATTCTCTTTTTATGCTGTACTTACTTTTAAAATCTCACCAAAAATTTTGGCTTTATTCTGAGAAGACCCACCGATTTAAATATAGAAGACAGCATACGGAGAAGCCAGGCATCTTCATCTCTTTCTTTATGTTACTATAGCAACGCTACCCATCTATTGAAAAAAACGTCATTTTTCTCTGAACATGGAAAAGCATCCCTAAAATAATTTTTAAATCTCTACTTGAATGAACAACTCTATTAAATTCAATTAGAGTCTAATATAATTGCTACGAATTTAAAAAAATTGATAATTCTTTCTCTTAGTTCCTTCATTTTATTTGATCATTTCAATAAATTTGAAATAAATTAATAGGTTAAATAAATTTGAATAAACTTGATGAGGCAAGACAACACGAGCGAAATTAATTCTTTAGAACAATAAGAATGTTTACTATTCGAAGAAAATTAATTTGTTTTTCAAATTTAATTTTGTATTATTCTCTATAATGCAAAATTACTTTTCTCTTGAAAATGGATTAATTGGATGAGGCAAGACAACACGAGCGATCTGCAAAGGCAGGAGTGTTCTCGAGAGGGCTTTCTTCATAGAAAGCCCTCTCGGGGACAGACACAAAAACTCACCTGGATAACTCCATCCTGTCAGTGAGATACGAACCCACAACCAGTGTTCAGGGGTTTTATCTACTTGGCTACTTCTGAGTGGTCCCTTCCGGGAGGACTACCTATGGGAACTGTTTACTACAGTATTTAGGTACTAGACGTGAACAAAACACAAAATAACTCCATCTGTTATTGAGGTGCGAACTCGCGACCAATTATGGAAAATTGGCTTCTGTGTAGATGTTAGGCACGTGAAGAAAACCCGAAATAATTCCAGGTGGTGGTCAGCACAATGGTCAGACAGGAACCCCGAACTGTACACGTAGAGTTTCCAGATTTTCTTCACGTGTCTAATGCTTAAATAAAAACCAGTTTCGAATAGAAAATCCTTCCGGGAGGTACCACTCTCATAGCAGATCGCCCGTGCTTTACCTCATCAACCAATCAAGAAACTTGAGCCCTCATGTTTCCAATAATGTTTCGAATACGCAATTACATTCATGCGGAAACAGGTACAGTACTTGGTTCGACACTATAAATTCAAATTGGGCTAGATTCTGTCTTACATACAATCAGATATCGTATAATAATGTTAATCAACAATTGTGTAAGGCATATTCATAAAACCATTATTGTTAACTCTTATAATAAAAAAAATTAATGTAAAATATATGCCTAATATAAATTTTATAAATTTATAATCGAAATAAAAGGAGAATTAATGAGGTTTTAATTCAAAAGGTATTAATTATTGATAATTTAAAACATTTATAAGTTATATTTATAAATATCCTATTAAATGCTATATTTTGTTAATAAACAATAAATATTTAATAGTCTACTGTATATTTATATTTGAATTTTAAATTATTACGTGACAATATACATTTTAATAAATATTTAAACTGTTAAATAAATAAAATCTTTAATTTAATGAAATTTTATATTTTATTTATATTTCTTGAATTATTAATAACTTTCTCGGCTCTTATATATAACAGAGGGAAAGTATGGCGATAGGTCAAAAAATGATCCCTCATTGATTTTTACATTTTTGGACTTAGAGGACCCTCAAATGCCTAATACAGTATAAAGTTTTTCCGAGAAATTCGGATAGTAATTTCTGTATGTATGGTCGTTAGTGTGTGGGGGACACGATTTTGTTCACCACTTTTAAAGTTTAATAACTCCTGTGCTTTTGTGATAATTTCTGAAAATTCGCAGAGAGGTTTGTGTATTAGAGGATTGATGCTATTAAATTTCGATGGTGAAGGTCAAGAGAGTGGGAAGATAGAGGGGGACCACTTTCATATCTCGAGAGGGGTCGAACTTAATGACGATTTTATTCATTTTACTGGTTTTCATTTGGACTTTTTTTATTCTACGACCCCGTATTTCAAGCCTATCATGTGCTCAACCAGGTTCCAAATGAACCCATCTATTTGGCGGAATAAGGCAACGCAACACATGGGTGATCTGCCAAACGGAGATGCTCCCGGGAAGAGTTTCTACCAGAAACTAGCCTAATTCAAGTTTAGACACTTGGAAAAACATACAAAACTCCATGTGGCCCGCTGTTTCGTGACGCGCAAACCCGCTACTAGTATTTAGTGGTTTTATCAACTCGGCCACTGGTGGGCGGCCACAATCAGGACGGCCGGGAGATGAGGTACAGGGCAAAGCACACCCGGAACAGAGTATCACTAAAAAATTCCTGGTGTTTTTCGATCTGTCCGGATTTCTGGTGCCTTTACTTTCTCGGTCGGTGTGAATTTATTAATTTTGTTTGGAATCAGATCGTTAAGATATATTTAAAAACAGGTTAAAAATTAATATGTACTGTACAGTACATATTTATTCATTTGAATTTCGTCGTTAAGTGTGCAGTGAACTCATCTTCACATTCTTTACTCTTTCTTATGTTATCTAAACCTGTTAATCAAAATGTATATGTTATCGCTAAAGCTCGAAACTTGTTAATCTGCAGATTAACTAGCGTGATCCGTTAAAGTTGTGAAAATTGTTCCATTTCTCAAATTTCCTAGATAATGTGCAGAGTATCTAGATAATCCGCACATTACCTACTAGGCACTCGGTAAAGTGATAATAAGATCTTTGCCACAAATAAATGTACCAAAAATAGGTGTACTTGTAGCAGAAACAAATAGGTGTACAATTGCTATGAAATTCAAAGTGTCACCAATCTTTAGACTGCACTAATAAGTAAGCACAATTGGATAATGTTACCTATGGCGAGTAAAATGGCGGCTCGTCTTTGATTCCAGCAAAGAGAAGAAAGGAAACAGTGGGGACGCACGTTCAAACCTAACCTAACCAAACCTATTCTAATAATTTGGTTGGTAATAATTATGGTAATTTATTAGAATAGGTTAGGTTAGGTTAGGTTAGAACGTGCGTCCCCACTATTTCCTTTCTTCTGTTTGCTGGAATCAGAGACGAGTCGCCATTTTACTCACCATAGGTAACATTAACTGCACAATTATATCATGCCATCACCAGAAAAAGTATGATAACTTTATTATTTTTCGTCTCCGGTCCAAAAGTAGGGTATTGTTGAAGTCGTCTAGGTCCCCTCCGTTCAGATAGATACTCAAAGTCCCAAAATTCCATAGGTGGTTATCTATATAATAATTTCCCAAATTGTATTAATATTTTAAATCGTTTGATTTTTTGTATGTTTTTTAATTGGTTGATGATTGATTCTATCATCTAATTTGTCGATTGTTTGATTGTATTAACTTGATTCTTTAGATATTGAAAATTAAATAAATAACATTATGTTAATTTAAGCGTACAGAAACGTTGCTGTTGTTTCAGCAAAGATCTTATTTTCACTTTACCGAGTGCCTAGTAGGTAATTTGCAGATTACCTAGATAATCTGCACATTACCTAGGTAATTTGAGAAATGGAACAATTTTAGCAACTTTAACGGATCACGTTATGTAATCTGCAGATTAACGAGTTTCCGAGCTTTAGCGGTAACATATATACTAAGTTTTCTATTTCTAAATTTCATATTTTATCTGTTATTTGTGATAATTTTATTTAGTATAACTTAAATTTATATATAGGTTGGCCCAAATGTCACCTAACCGAAATTTTATGTTTCAGATATACATATAGGCCTAGATATTACTCGTTAACTGAATTTAGAACAGGGTTTCTTCATTTACATAATTGGCTCAAACATGATAGAAAGTGCAATTAAATTAATTAAACTTTGTTAAGTTAATTTAAGCAATCATAACCTAATCATTATGACTGTTAACTGACTTTTAGACCACCTTGTACATTTAAGATATTTTACTGATCGCTAACGAGAATGCATACAGTACGTTATAAGGAGCCTATCTTACAAATAAATTATTAAAAATATATGAATTTCAATTTTATCTCGTTCATCAGCGACAGAACGGATAAAATCACTAAACATTTGTCGTGGGTTCGCACTTCTCTAATGGGATGTTCACGTGGAGTTTTCCGGAATTTCTTTGCGTGTCTAGCGCCTAAATACGGGCCAGTTTCTCATAGAAAGTATTCCGGAAGTCAGTACAGTACATATTTATTAATTTAAATTTCGTCTCTTTCTGATAAATCGTCCATGAAATGCCACGTTGCCTTATCCTATCAATTCAATTTATCTCTTCGGAATATGATATGCAGTAAAATCATAAACTGTTTATTAAATCTAAAATGAAAAAAAATTAATAAATCTCAAAATATCTGACATTTGATGGTATAAATTTGTAATTTAATCTATTTGAAAGGGACGTAATATTTCAAAAATATAAATGAAAATATCAAAAAATTGAAAAGCTTTTGACATTTTCCAAGTAATATGTGGCTGAAGCAATCTTAAAAACTTGGAAAAGTTGTCACTGTTCTTATTTATCCTCCAAACGACTAAAAACTTTTCTTTCTTATTTCCAAAATTGCCGACTTTGAAGTATATTTGAAATTAGATAAACTGTAATCATGTGTCGTCGTTTTCCTATTATTTTTTTGAAAGTTATATAAATCTAATAAAAACTTTATAAATGTAAAATTTGGATAAATCAAGAAAGTCTTTGTTTGCTTTCAAGTCTTAATTTAAAGCGCCCTTTTGGTTTGATTAAAAATTTAAAATATCCTATTTTTTGTTTCCGATAAAATTTTATTATTAAGTTTTTCTTTAAATACACGTGATACACAAATGGTTGATACTTGAAAACTCTGGAAAATTCCACGTGGCTAGCTTTTGATGGGATGCGAACCCGCGACCGTGTTCAGTGGTTTTTTTCCCATTCGACTACTAGTAACACTAACACATGTAATTATGTAATGTGTAAACATAATTACATCTATCCGTAATAAAATCCATCATAATAGGGTTTTTCGTAATTAAAAACTGTAGCTAAACAAGCTGTAGCTTAGGATCTCACAGTTTTATATGTATTTGTTAGAGTGAGATGGTCTGTTGTATATTATAGCTTAGGACCACAATACGTACATTCAGCCCTGAGTTGTATTCAAACTATGTTGCACGGAACCTTAAATGTGGAAGCATTAAAATTTGTAGTGTATGCTGATCCAGTTGTAAACGTCCAGAAATTATGATTGCGGGTTGGAGAAGGAAGCGATGTCGTCAGGAACATCCCTGGCATTTTCGAACGCATGAGACAGTCGATGCTGCGTGTCAACGACTGTTTGAGTAGTAATGGCGGCCACTTCGAACGTTTCCTAAGAGACAGGTGCTGTCGCGATGCTATGTACGTGCTGCAGAAAACAATACAATAAACGTCTCGCTTCTGCTTTTTAAACAGATACATTTTAAACAAAACTTGGCTACAACTTTAAAAGAGATTTTCGGACCCACGTTGACAAAACATTTTTCCTCGGCTTTTATGTTAGAATACATCTGTCAACTTTAGCTACACATTTTACATACAACCTGAATATATACAATATATATATAACTTATATATATAAATTCAAAATGCAATGACTAATGAAATTAAATCATTCATATCACATTTATATACAGTAAAATCTACTTTGCGGCCACCAATGAAATCCCTCATAAAAACCACTTTTTCTCGGAACTATTGGTGGTTGCAGAATAGGGGTTTTTACAGGAAGAAAACCCGGAAAACACGCAATGTACCTATGGTCAGCACTAAACCGGCGGTCGTGGGTTCAGACCCACGACCACCGGTTTAGTGGTTTGCAGCGAAACTGGTGGACTACTCATTTTTATCATATTTCAGAAATATAATATAATTTTTAATTATTTTAATTTTTAACGTTAATTTTAGATAATCGTTATTAGGAAAGATGCATTTCGAGTGCTGATAGTCGAATGCTGAATGATCGTAAACAACATGTAATCATATTGTTTACGATCATTTGCTTTGTAAATCTTTTCACAATTAATTATAAAAGTTATTTAAGACTTTAAAACAAAATATAATTAAAAATAAATCTAAATGAGAACGTATTTGAATTCAAATAAAGATGTCCAATGTTTGAAACTATTTTATCTTAGATAATTGTTTTACAGCCATCCATTAATCCATGAGATTATCTTTGCATTGTCCGATCTGTTAATTATTCAGAGAACAACTTTTGCATGATTAAAGTATTGAGAACGAACAAGATATAATCTGTAGTAACGAATAAGTAACTACAAGACGAAACATATTTAAGGTGACCACAGTTAAAAAAAGGTATTCAGGGCCCTATAAAGAACATCTAGTGGGCGAAATTCAACCAAATTTGGAATAAATATCGTTTCGAATATCAGGTTTCGATTGATAAGAAAAAAAGCATTAGTACGACATTTTGCCGCCAAGGAAAACGTGGTGCTGGAAGCGTATGAAATTTGGGGTTTATTAAAGAGTAATGAATATGGCAGAGTCGGGGCATCTTTGCTGCCAAAGTTGTGAAACAACGAAACTGAGCAGCATGTTCGATGCAGCGGTGATGGAACAAGTCATGATCTTGTTGGGCGATTTTCTTCAAAAGTAGGAACTGATAATGATAATACAATGGAGCCACATAACACTAATTTTTAGTGAATGTAGTCTGCAGAAATACATGAAGGTTATTCGTAGTCCAAATGAGGCAATTGTTTGTATTAATATTGTCATTCAGTGAAAAATGTGACTCTTCATTCCACGTGATCTAATCAAGCTACAAATGTCAGAGCAAAATGCATTCGAATTACCGCATCGTCGTGAAGTAATCAAGAGTATAGGAAATCTTGTAGGAAAAAAATTTCAACATTTGATACATGATTTTCGATATAGTTACCAGAATATTACCCAAGCACTTCTGGAACCTTTTGCATTAGTCATCATTTCCTTCACAGTAGCAATTGCTACTTCTTTTATTTGATAAAAAAGAATAAGTTTGCGCTATCATCCTAGCTTGGTTTGGTGGAACGCGGTAACACAACTCACGGGCAATCTTTCAAGGGCGCCTTCCAGAAAGACTATAGGTAGCTGTCCCTATTTACGTGATCGTGAAAAAACCGGAAAACTCCACGTGGTCAGACGATCAACGGTGTTCGCTGGTTTTATCTATCGGTCATTGGTGAGCCTCTCGTCCTGGCCTGCGATGGCCAGG
>NW_019384580.1:511195-521764 GCF_000671375.1 Centruroides sculpturatus | reverse complement strand
ATAAAAATAAAAACAAACAAAAATAAACCTAAAAGATTAAATGCACAAAAGGATTAAATTCATAAAAAATATATACATCAAAAAGCATCACATTATAAATGGCAGATAGGAACTAAGAATTTGTGTGTTTTAACTTTTCTTTTACAAAGAACTTCCATGCCGAAGCTAAACCATCAGCATCCCTTGCATTGATACAGCCGTCCCTTAATTTACTCTTATAAATTCGTTGGCTTTGCAACAAGAAAAAATTGAAATTTATAAGAGTAAATTAAGGGACGGCTGTATCAATGCAAGGGATGCTGATGGTTTAGCTTCGGCATGGAAGTTCTTTGTAAAAGAAAAGTTAAAACACACAAATTCTTAGTTCCTATCTGCCATTTATAATGTGATGCTTTTTGATGTATATATTTTTTATGAATTTAATCCTTTTGTGCATTTAATCTTTTAGGTTTATTTTTTGTTTTTATTTTTATATCGCCTTATTTTATTATTTATATTAATATGACTTCAATCTATTCATTATAGTTATTTTGTATATTGATTGGTTAATTTATTTTACGTTTTAATTTTGAATTTGTAATGTTCGAAAGTTCCGTTTTAACGCAATTTTCAAAGTTGTTCGCTAGCCTGTCACCTGATGATGGCCTATTCCATTAGGCTGAAAACGTTTGTGTTTTAATAAATATTTCTCAGCGTTATAATGTGTTAAACGTTTTATTAAATGTTTTAAAAGAAGCTGAGTTTGATATTCAATTTATTGACATTCTAATATTGATGCAAAGTTATGTAACATTTATAGTAATTAATTTATATTTTTATTAAATAGGACATTAAAATGGTGTGGATTCGGCTATATTCATAATGGATTGATGCAATAAGGCAATGC
Source organism: Centruroides sculpturatus (assembly GCF_000671375.1). NCBI lineage: Eukaryota > Metazoa > Arthropoda > Arachnida > Scorpiones > Buthidae > Centruroides > Centruroides sculpturatus. The sequence continues at coordinate 520,878 of NW_019384580.1, read as the reverse complement.
AATGCATGGGGGATCTGCTATGTGGCTCTCGGGAAGACTTTCTGGGAAAAATTGGTTCCTATTTAGTCGTTATACTCGTTAAGAAAATTTGGTAATCTTCACTTAGAGGCACGAACCCGCGACCAGTCTTTAGTGATTTCATAACCACTGAACACTAGGCCACGGACAGAATAGGTTGAAATGAGAGAGGGAGACCAACACATCACCCCCGAAAATTTTCGGAAATGGTCGACCTCCCGGATTAAAGTTCCGGATCCCCAAAGAGGTAGGCTGGCATTTTAAACGATTAGACTATCAGGCTAGCGCTGTAAAAATATATTATCACTTAATAAAATTAATCTAATGAAAAATTGGAAACAGAATTTAATTTTTCAATGAAATAAATAGTGATTCGGTTTCTTTGGGTAAACAAATCAATCCAAAGAGACATGTCTATTGGAAACTACAATAGGAGACATCAATCTGTACAAACAGATTTACGTAAACGTTATTTATGAACCAGAAAAGTTGAATTGGCTTATTTTTGAACCAAGTTTTACTTTACATTTTATCGATTATCACGGAATTTTCGAATCGTGTTCAAGAATCATTTCGTATTTTCCACTTTAAAGAATTTTTTAAAATTAAAATTTAATTAATAATTCTGCTTAAATAATTATTATTCAATAAATTATGCTCTTTAAAGTTCTGTAACATTACGAATTAAATTATTATTATATGATATAGCCTACTCAAGGTCCAGGTTAAAGAAAGAAAGTTTGGGGATGGAAATAAGGATAAAGAGGAGAGAAGGTCCCAGTAGGATACTAAGCAGATAAGATGGATGAAGAAGTACGAAAAAAGTATATATATATAAAGATTATTATATAAAAATTATTATTATTAGAGGGTAGAGCCTAACCCAGGATTTAGTCAGATAAAAGTAAGAGGATGGGAGAGAAGATAATAGAAAGATAATGAAAAAAAATGTAATCTTATATTTTTAAAATTAAATTTTCATTAATGCTAATTACAATAACGTTAACAAAATTAAAAGCATGGCAAGCTATATTTTTACTATTTTCTGCTTTTTTTAATTTCTAACCATATTTTAATATTAAACAAGCAAGAAGTTATTAGTACATCTTATGACTATACGTTTAAAAATGTAATTACAGTTGTGTATTCAGTCAAAAGAAATTTTATACATCATATCTGAAAGAAAATTAATGAAAATAAAATTAATGCAACGCAATTACAACACCACTTAGAAACGGAATATATGATGGCAAGTACTGTACCTATAGAAAATCGTGATTTACACGACTCCTGAGAAGTATTTGAAATTTAATTCCAAATCTGTAAGAGCCTTTATTAACTAGAAAAATCTATATCAAAGATAAAACTAAATCTTTATGAGTAATTTACTAATTAAAGATATGTCTGCACTTAATTACGATGCAGAAAATCTCTCTTGTTTTACATAATTTGTTATTCATGATCTGGAAAATAAATAGAAACTACAGTTTATATATATATTATATTTATTATATTATTATTATTATATTNATCCATTAATAAAGATATATATATATATAATAAATTTTTATAAATTTAATTTAAACATTAATATCAAAGAATAACGTTTTAATGTAGATTTAAGTTAATAAATTTAACTATTTATTCAATATTTCTTGAGAGTTTTTACAACAGTTTGCGGGATACAGGAGTGAATAAAGCCATTAAACGCTGGAAATCGGTCGCGGGTTCGGGTCTCACCCACGGGCTGGCCACGTGGAGTTTTCTGGGTATCTTCACGTGTCTAACGTCAAAATAGGTGCAATTTTTTTGTAAACTCTCCCCTTGGCAGGTTGCTTTATTCCATCAACCCCAGACTCCATTTGCATTTAAAAAGACAAATAATGTTACAAAAAAATAATAAAGTATTTGAGGTAACGTTATTAAAGAAAAAAAAGACAAAAAAATGTATCGTTGAAGAGTGTTTATATCAAAGAAGAATAACACCTCTCACTGACAGTAAAATGTAATATGTCACTAGAATTTGAAAGATGGATATGTCTCTCCTCTACCTTTCGATTTCTTTCAAAGTTACTCTCTATAAAAGAAACTGTATGAATATTAATCTTCCAATAGGAATTTTTTTATCGATTACTAGAAGATTTTATTACGGTTGTTTGAATGAAATAAAATAATATTTATGTCTCTAAATGCAGTTTTATTTCTTTCGACTAACGAAATCCAATTTTTTCACATAAACATAATCAAGTTTGAAATTTAGAGGAAAATATTGATACATCTGTCAGAAGGATGAATAATTTAAAACAGTTCTGTATTAATTTAGAGTCTGGACGAAATAAAAATGAATTAACCGCGTATTTGATACCTAAATAGGTGCACGCACAGAGAAAATTACCTTGGGATTCAGGAGAAAATTACCTTGGGTCCCACAAAATTACAAGCTTTTTCTGATTAATTCCTTTATTTTGGTATAATTTAATTTGCTGAAAGGCCCCCAATATATATTTCAATCGGGCTCTCCCGTTATTCTCTGGGTGGCCATGTTAATTAACAAAAATATCCATCAAAGAAAATTTTTATGTAAACGGTAACCGTGACATTTGCAGCTCAGCGTGTAACTATTTAATTTTGCGAGTTTTCTCAGCGAACTGTGTAAGCTTAGACTATCTCTATGGTAGCGAGGCATGCAGACTAATCAGCTTTGCTTCTCTCAGCAGGATGGAAGTATAAGACACCAACGATTCATCATTGCTACTTGCCAAAGTGATTCTATTCACTTGCAGCCTTTATTCCTCTTTTATTGAGCCAATATTGCAATTAACCAACTTTATCTTTACCTTAAACAGAAACATAATCTATCAAATTAAACAATTGCTTTTGAGTTAAAATTTCCTCTTTATTTTGCTTGTAAACAAAGATGCCGCCTGCAACTTTTGTTACTTATTTTTATTTATTTGTTTACCAGTAAGTAAACAAATTTAATGAATTGTTTTTAAGTTTTTATAGAAAATGTCTATTACTTTTACTGTTAATATCTTACATTAAAATCGACTTTATCAGCTAATTATACAAGAGAAATGTGATTACATATAATGCAACTTTATGCAGAGTTGTATGTAATATGTATGTAATAGTTTCAAGTGAAGCAACTGTATAAAGTCACAATACGCAATTTATTATCTATTCTCTACATATTCTTTCGTCTAGAATAGTCAGAAATCACATTAGGATGGCTCCAGTCAAATTTTTGGACGAGACTCGACAAAGTGATAATTCACGTCTGACATGGATTCAGTAAGAGCATCACCGTGCCTATGGAGGAAGAGGCTTTCTGACTACACCGAGTGGATAAGACCACTGAACACTGAAAGTTGGAAGTGGGTTGATGCGTCACAACATGGATTTTTACGAAGTTTTTTTCACAGTTACACCTAAATAGAGGGAAGCTGGCATATATTTAAGTGTTACTGGTGATCTCCTCCTTAATGATTCAAACAGAATAGTTGTAACCTTGAATGGCATGACAAAGAAATTGTATTATTCTTATAGCTACACGAAATTCAATTTTTTCCAGCAAAATTATCTATTTCTCACTTTCCTATCAGATTTCTAACTACTGTGAGAGTCTGATTACAGCCTTCCGATAAACAATTAAGTAAAACAATCGAGTTATACAATCTCATGCTTAGCATTATCTTACATAACTAAATAGATAAACTTTAATATTAATTAAACTTTTTCCTGCAGTAAGAGCTAATTATAACTAATTTATAATGAATGGATTGATGGGATAAGGCAACGAAACACGTGGACGATCAGAGGATTTTCTATAGCAGTGTTTCTCAACCTTTTTCTCATCTCGGACAGGTAAAATTATGGATAATTTTACATGAATCTGTAATTACATGCGACTATGAATTATGCTTATTTATTGCGTTTATATATATGCTTATCTAGATTTACAGTGCGTAACAAAGTATGTACTGTAACTCTACATTACTACGTTAATGTCACCTATAATCAGTACGTTACGCCAGCGTCATTACTGTCAAATATTTTTCTTCGGTTGTTGAGAAACACTGTTATATAGGAAAATAGCCCATACTTAGGTGTTAGACAGGTGAAGAAACCTGAAAAACATGTTGATGGGGCGCGAACCCACGACCATGTTCAATAGTTTTAACCATTCGGACACTTGATGTTCATTGAGTTTACAAAAAAATGAGTATAAATTATGAATGTAATTTAAAATTTTTATATTTATTTATTCTGTAATTTATTTGTTTGTATTTTTTATTATTCAATTAAATAAATTTTTTAAAACGTACAATTAGACTTTATTTAAATTTTGACTCGCATCAAATTTCAATGCGAAAAATTACTTCGTAATTAATACTGCACGTGATTGTTGCTATTTATGTGGTGATTAATGGACTAAGTATTGAAATTTCATTCAACTTTAACCTGATTACTTCAATAAAATGTCGTAGACATTGCAGATATATTTCATTTTGAAATTATCTAATTGTTTTAATTACACTGAAACTTTTAATCTACAAGGAAAGATAACACAAAATTATTTATTTTGGCTTATTATTTTAACAACTAATTACACAATACAATTTAATAAGAGCACGCGTACAATTTAGTTTAACTCTCATTACACACGTTTCAATGAAATTGGATATTTGACATAATTGATAGCACCAATTACATGTGGCTATCAAATAGACAATAACTGTTAATGATCAGATTTACACAGATAATTATTGCTTCGGATTGTAATATGCAAAATTCACGCACAAACTACTCATCTCACTTTGAAATTTCCTTACAACTCATTCTAATCCATTATAATTTTTGAATTATTAAATTGTAAATCACACTTAATGATCAAGTTATTAGAAAATAAATAAATATTATTTGAATTTATTTACCATATAAAATTTTCAACAGGAATTATTACAAGTTTGCTGACCAGCAGTCAAGGGAAGGGGATAGGAACCACTGAACTCTAGTCGCGGGTTCGCGCCTCACCGAAGGGCTGGCCACCTGTTTTCCGGATTTCTTCACGTTTCTGCCGCCTAAACAGAGGTTAATTTCCTGTATAAAGTCTTCCCAAGAGGCAGCTCGTTCAAATAATGCGTTGCCTTATCCCATTAATCTAAGCCGATCCTTATTGAAAATTAAAAAAAAAAACTTAATATTTTTTAAGAAATTTTAAGCTACAAAAAGAATTTAGAATTTAAACTTGTAGGGATTTTCCCCTAGGGTTAAATAACTCTTTTCAAACTTTAATTATAAAAGATATTTGTATGTATGGAACAAAATGATTTCCACAGGGAAATGGAATAAATTAGACAAGCAGAAAAATTCTCTCGATTCTCTGAGGANTATTGTTTACGATCATTTGCTTTGTAAATCTTTTCACAATTAATTATAAAAGTTATTTAAGACTTTAAAACAAAATATAATTAAAAATAAATCTAAATGAGAACGTATTTGAATTCAAATAAAGATGTCCAATGTTTGAAACTATTTTATCTTAGATAATTGTTTTACAGCCATCCATTAATCCATGAGATTATCTTTGCATTGTCCGATCTGTTAATTATTCAGAGAACAACTTTTGCATGATTAAAGTATTGAGAACGAACAAGATATAATCTGTAGTAACGAATAAGTAACTACAAGACGAAACATATTTAAGGTGACCACAGTTAAAAAAAGGTATTCAGGGCCCTATAAAGAACATCTAGTGGGCGAAATTCAACCAAATTTGGAATAAATATCGTTTCGAATATCAGGTTTCGATTGATAAGAAAAAAAGCATTAGTACGACATTTTGCCGCCAAGGAAAACGTGGTGCTGGAAGCGTATGAAATTTGGGGTTTATTAAAGAGTAATGAATATGGCAGAGTCGGGGCATCTTTGCTGCCAAAGTTGTGAAACAACGAAACTGAGCAGCATGTTCGATGCAGCGGTGATGGAACAAGTCATGATCTTGTTGGGCGATTTTCTTCAAAAGTAGGAACTGATAATGATAATACAATGGAGCCACATAACACTAATTTTTAGTGAATGTAGTCTGCAGAAATACATGAAGGTTATTCGTAGTCCAAATGAGGCAATTGTTTGTATTAATATTGTCATTCAGTGAAAAATGTGACTCTTCATTCCACGTGATCTAATCAAGCTACAAATGTCAGAGCAAAATGCATTCGAATTACCGCATCGTCGTGAAGTAATCGAGAGTATAGGAAATCTTGTAGGAAAAAAATTTCAACATTTGATACATGATTTTCGATATAGTTACCAGAATATTACCCAAGCACTTCTGGAACCTTTTGCATTAGTCATCATTTCCTTCACAGTAGCAATTGCTACTTCTTTTATTTGATAAAAAAGAATAAGTTTGCGCTATCATCCTAGCTTGGTTTGGTGGAACGCGGTAACACAACTCACGGGCAATCTTTCAAGGGCGCCTTCCAGAAAGACTATAGGTAGCTGTCCCTATTTACGTGATCGTGAAAAAACCGGAAAACTCCACGTGGTCAGACGATCAACGGTGTTCGCTGGTTTTATCTATCGGTCATTGGTGAGCCTCTCGTCCTGGCCTGCGATGGCCAGGACGAGAGGCTCACCAATTCTCAATATGCGGCTTAGCGTAGAGCTTTGTTGATAGTAAAGCTTGATTAGGTAAAGTGAGAGCCAAGCAGTTTCGCGTCATTCTTATCATAATGACGCGAAATATTTCACTTCTTCAGCGCCACATGTCCACTAGTGATGAAATTCTGTAATAATGTATTTTCTTTATGAATTAAAATTCAATGTTTTATAGTGTACTCATATCAAAAAGTTAATTGGGTTTCTTCTATTAGGTGTTTCCTACACTATGACACACCATTCTTTAATTGTAGCTATACGGTGACCATAGAAAGGGTGAAAAACTGATTTAAATGAAATAAAACAAGAATAATTAATAAAATGGAAATATTTCGATTTAATCTTTATATTACGATAGCTCTAAATGTCATTTTCGTATTAAAGATAAATAAACATAAATCTATACAATAATAAACAGATAGCAGGGATATTTCTGAGAATAAAAATTCTCAAAACTGTGAGCTATAAATAATATATATCAGTTAGTCTTCATGATAAATAAAAAATCCCATCAAAATATTATTATGAATAATGTAGAAAGTAAAATTAGGAAACAAAAATCATTATTAAGAAATCAAAAATTCAATAGTGACGGAAAGAATATTTCTTTCTTTCCTTTAATGATTTCTGTTTGTAAATAGAGATATTTACGATAATTTATTTTCATCATATCCATTTCAGTATTTTCAGAAAATCGAACATAGCAATTAAGGACCGTAGTCAGGCAACAAGATATTTATATCCCTGATACACAAATACAATCCAAGAACAGAAATATATTGATAATTCAAATTTAGTACGAATTTTCTGAGAAAACTGATAAATTACAAATGTATTTTCAAATAGAAGAGTTCACTATTAGATGACTCGCCAGCGGCCGATAAAACCACTGAAAATTGGTTGTTGGTCGCGGGTTCGCACGTGACTAATAGATTAGACACATGTTTTCTGAATTTTTTCACGTATTTAACTTCTAAATAGGTGCCACTTTTCCTATAGAAAGTTCTCCCAGGACGCAAATCGTTCAAATGTTGCATTGCCTTATTCCATCAATCCAAACAACACATTTTTAGCTTTCCCATTCTTTTTCTTTCTTGATTCTAAATACTTAAGTAGGTTCTCTATCCCTATTAATAATAATAGAAACACACGTCACACTACAGAAGGCCACTATATTGAATACACGTCATATTGTTAGGAAATTCCTGAATACAGACACACACACACACTGACATATCGATACTTAATTTTTGCTTGTTTTGGTTCCTGTGTCTTGACTCTGCTCCGGCATAGTACACAGCGACCGGTGTCAACCGAGTATAACCCACTAAACCCAACATAATACAGTACTGTAATAATAATAATAATAATAATTTCCAATATATGCATTTTTCGTACTTTTTCATTTGCCCCATATGCTCAATACCCTACTGGAATAGTCTCCCCTCTTTACTTTCCCGGATCCATTATATATAACAGAGAGAATATGGGAACAGTATAGCGATCGGTCAATATATGTCCCCTAAAATTTTTACATTTTTTTGGACTCATTTTTTTGAAACGTCGAGAAATACAATAAAGTTTGGGTTTTTGTTTCTTTACGTATGGATGTTAGTGTGGGGGGGGCACGATTTTGTTTACCGTTTTGTAGCTTAATAACTTCTGCTTTTTGTCGAAAATTTCTGAAATTTTGCAGTCAGGTTTGTGTATTAAAGGAATTTATGCTATTAAAGTTTGGTGGTTAAAGGTCGACGGGATGGGTGATAAAGTAGGTCGTGTATCATATCTCGAGTATGGTAGGACTTAATGACGATTTTACTCGTTAATAGCAGTTCCTCCCCCATGAAACTCGTCCCTGTCCTTAAAATTAAGATTTTTGCAATTTTATAATAATTAATATAAAAAATATTTTAAAATAAAATATTATATTAAATGGCGCCACACACGCAGTTTTAAATGTTGCCAGGAAAGTTAAGCAACTCCTTACTGATTTTTTTAAAAATCTCTTTCTCATTCTTTTTTTGTTTAGCATAGACCTTGAATAGGTTCTACTCCTTAATGATGATGATCCCTTAAGGGGGATAATGTATTTTTCGCATATTTCATGTAAATAATCAGTGATACAAAATTTGTATCTTTGATCCCTAAGGAATTATTAAGATAGAAATCAACAGCAGAGAAAGTATAGTCAAACCTGTAACGAACGGCCATTGATGAAAATATAAAAAATGGCCGTTGTTCGAAGATTCCGTTGTTTGCAGGTTAATTTTTATGCAACTTTTTTTCAAAAAAAGGTCACTAATAAACTTACGGATGTTTACTAGTGGCCGTTGCTAGGCAGTGACCGTTATCGGAAGTTCGACTGCACATTTCATAAAATATAATAGCTAACTCATAGGGAATTCTATATTTTTATGAAATAAATAATTGTTTAAGAAATGTTTTTCAGACAATTTAAGTTGTTTTATTATGATAATATTTAAAAAAAATTAAATGAAAAAGTAAAATTATTAAAATTAATTATTGAGCATTTTACCATTCAATTCATTTTATCAATGCTTATAATAGAGGACATGAAAAGAATTTTCTGTTTGTATTCATGTAGATGAAAAAACAGGATTCTGATATTTTAATATCCAAAGTATCTTTGTTATTTTTTATGATTATTTATATGTGAATAGAATCTAATATTTGTTTTAAAAATATTAAAACATTCCTGAAAAATTTAAAAAATAATTTATTTTATATTAAAAGTTTAATATTAATAATTAAAGTAATACAAAGTCGTGCACACGTGGTGGGTTTTGAAAATTTAATTTTAATAAAATACAGTTGAACCTCCAATAATGGTCACCTGTAAACAGAGGCTTTTTTCAGAAACATTTTTTTTAATGGAAATGTATCTCCAAATAACCTCCAGACAACGGCCACTTTTTAGGAACATTTTTTAAAACAAAACTGTATACAAAGTAACCTCCAAACAATGTCCACTACCGAAT
>NW_019384580.1:471522-503631 GCF_000671375.1 Centruroides sculpturatus | reverse complement strand
TTTTAGAGTAATTATATATTGCTTGTAAACAAAGATGCCGCCTGCAACTTTTGTTACTTATTTTTATTTATTTGTTTACCAGTAAGTAAACAAATTTAATGAATTGTTTTTAAGTTTTTATAGAAAATGTCTATTACTTTTACTGTTAATATCTTACATTAAAATCGACTTTATCAGCTAATTATACAAGAGAAATGTGATTACATATAATGCAACTTTATGCAGAGTTGTATGTAATATGTATGTAATAGTTTCAAGTGAAGCAACTGTATAAAGTCACAATACGCAATTTATTATCTATTCTCTACATATTCTTTCGTCTAGAATAGTCAGAAATCACATTAGGATGGCTCCAGTCAAATTTTTGGACGAGACTCGACAAAGTGATAATTCACGTCTGACATGGATTCAGTAAGAGCATCACCGTGCCTATGGAGGAAGAGGCTTTCTGACTACACCGAGTGGATAAGACCACTGAACACTGAAAGTTGGAAGTGGGTTGATGCGTCACAACATGGATTTTTACGAAGTTTTTTTCACAGTTACACCTAAATAGAGGGAAGCTGGCATATATTTAAGTGTTACTGGTGATCTCCTCCTTAATGATTCAAACAGAATAGTTGTAACCTTGAATGGCATGACAAAGAAATTGTATTATTCTTATAGCTACACGAAATTCAATTTTTTCCAGCAAAATTATCTATTTCTCACTTTCCTATCAGATTTCTAACTACTGTGAGAGTCTGATTACAGCCTTCCGATAAACAATTAAGTAAAACAATCGAGTTATACAATCTCATGCTTAGCATTATCTTACATAACTAAATAGATAAACTTTAATATTAATTAAACTTTTTCCTGCAGTAAGAGCTAATTATAACTAATTTATAATGAATGGATTGATGGGATAAGGCAACGAAACACGTGGACGATCAGAGGATTTTCTATAGCAGTGTTTCTCAACCTTTTTCTCATCTCGGACAGGTAAAATTATGGATAATTTTACATGAATCTGTAATTACATGCGACTATGAATTATGCTTATTTATTGCGTTTATATATATGCTTATCTAGATTTACAGTGCGTAACAAAGTATGTACTGTAACTCTACATTACTACGTTAATGTCACCTATAATCAGTACGTTACGCCAGCGTCATTACTGTCAAATATTTTTCTTCGGTTGTTGAGAAACACTGTTATATAGGAAAATAGCCCATACTTAGGTGTTAGACAGGTGAAGAAACCTGAAAAACATGTTGATGGGGCGCGAACCCACGACCATGTTCAATAGTTTTAACCATTCGGACACTGTTGATGTTCATTGAGTTTACAAAAAAATGAGTATAAATTATGAATGTAATTTAAAATTTTTATATTTATTTATTCTGTAATTTATTTGTTTGTATTTTTTATTATTCAATTAAATAAATTTTTTAAAACGTACAATTAGACTTTATTTAAATTTTGACTCGCATCAAATTTCAATGCGAAAAATTACTTCGTAATTAATACTGCACGTGATTGTTGCTATTTATGTGGTGATTAATGGACTAAGTATTGAAATTTCATTCAACTTTAACCTGATTACTTCAATAAAATGTCGTAGACATTGCAGATATATTTCATTTTGAAATTATCTAATTGTTTTAATTACACTGAAACTTTTAATCTACAAGGAAAGATAACACAAAATTATTTATTTTGGCTTATTATTTTAACAACTAATTACACAATACAATTTAATAAGAGCACGCGTACAATTTAGTTTAACTCTCATTACACACGTTTCAATGAAATTGGATATTTGACATAATTGATAGCACCAATTACATGTGGCTATCAAATAGACAATAACTGTTAATGATCAGATTTACACAGATAATTATTGCTTCGGATTGTAATATGCAAAATTCACGCACAAACTACTCATCTCACTTTGAAATTTCCTTACAACTCATTCTAATCCATTATAATTTTTGAATTATTAAATTGTAAATCACACTTAATGATCAAGTTATTAGAAAATAAATAAATATTATTTGAATTTATTTACCATATAAAATTTTCAACAGGAATTATTACAAGTTTGCTGACCAGCAGTCAAGGGAAGGGGATAGGAACCACTGAACTCTAGTCGCGGGTTCGCGCCTCACCGAAGGGCTGGCCACCTGTTTTCCGGATTTCTTCACGTTTCTGCCGCCTAAACAGAGGTTAATTTCCTGTATAAAGTCTTCCCAAGAGGCAGCTCGTTCAAATAATGCGTTGCCTTATCCCATTAATCTAAGCCGATCCTTATTGAAAATTAAAAAAAAAAACTTAATATTTTTTAAGAAATTTTAAGCTACAAAAAGAATTTAGAATTTAAACTTGTAGGGATTTTCCCCTAGGGTTAAATAACTCTTTTCAAACTTTAATTATAAAAGATATTTGTATGTATGGAACAAAATGATTTCCACAGGGAAATGGAATAAATTAGACAAGCAGAAAAATTCTCTCGATTCTCTGAGGATTTTATTTAATTGATGAAAATAGTTTTTCACTAAAAATAAACCATATTTTTTTAAATTTAAAAATCTTTTTTAAAAATTAAGATTACCGTTAAAAATACAATTAATAATTTCTGTATTTAGTGATGGCACGTGTAAGAAATCAAATTAAATTAACTTCTAACAAGTGCAATATGCAAATTAAATTCCTTGACCGAAACCACAGGAAAAAAAATAGAAGCTAATTTTATCATTTTTTATTCATTAATTACATTGATTTTTTATTTAAAAATTCACTACTTTTTATATTAAATTAAGATACGATATCAAATGTAATTTTCGAAGCAAGAAATTAATTTATAGATGCAAAGAAATTAGATAAATGAAGATTTAAAAAGTAATTTGAGAAAAAAAATTGAATTTTAATTAACTTTTGCGCTAGTGCAAAAAATTTTTCATAAATCTACAAATCAAATATTCGTTGAACAATTTTAACAACGATTAAAAGATCGTTAACAAAAAATCTAATTTTAAAAATAAATTTTGGAGTTTGAAAGTTAAAGTAGTTACTAAAAGTATCAATTTTTCTTTTGCAAGAATTGGCTTAAATTCAAATGTCTTAGAAAAATTTGCATACTTTACATCTAATGCGCTTGCAGAAATCTTGCATTAGGTGAATATTTTAGTGATTCTAAGATTGGATTGATGGGTTAAGATAACGAAACATGAGTGATCTGCCATAGGCCTACTAATTGCTTCTATATAAAACCTCTAAAAGCTGGTCGTGGGTTCGCGTCTAAACAACGAGCTATGTCGAATTTTTCGTGTTTTTTTTACATGTATAACACCTAAATAGGGCAAGTTTTCCCATGAACGGCTAGAGGAGAGATAAAAGGAGTAAATTGCTCCGGGCTGGATAAAGTTCGAGCTATTATAGTCTACAATGTGTTTTTCTGATTACTTCCTTTACTATCATATAATAATTTAGTGTTATAGGGCCCCATTAACCTGAGTTTTCTATAGAAAGTCTTCCTGTGTTCTTGGCAGATCATCCGCGTATTACGTTGTCTTCAAACCAAACCAAATCTTCCTAGTGCGTCTCCAGAAGATTTTCAATGGGAAACTGGCCCCTATTTGGACACGAAAAAATTCTACATGAACAGCTCTTTGGTGAGGTTATACCCACGATCATAGTTAAGTAATTTTATCCATTAGTGCACTGGTGGATACTTTTAGACACTTTTTAACTGTTCTACTAACTTTTGGGGATTATTAATGATTTTTATATAAAATTTTCAATTCAAACGAATCATTTTTACAATAATTAAATTCAATAACAACATANGATTAAGATTTATTTTTGTATTAATTGGCTCATCCTTGAAAATTTATTTTTATATCTTTGGACACACATATTAAAGATTATTAATGTTTATTGCGTTATGTTATGTTGAGACGTCTTTACTAAGATTTATTGTTATATTATTTTGTTTATTTTTTGTTATATTTTTATTCAAGTTTATCGATTTTTCGTCTAAATAGATAGATAATGAAGCCGGAAAAAACAAAAATTTGTTTTCTTTTCATCTATTTCAGTCTCTAAGTTATATTTATTTCATACCATTTAACAGAGGAAACTATAAACATTTTTAGATAGTTAAATGAATAAATATTAAAATGGTTGGGCTGTTGTGGCACTAGCCTACTCTCTGGGGGATCCGGAATCGAATCTGACAGAGGAACCCTATGAATTTTTCACCCGTGGTCTGTTCCCGCTATTTTATTTACGGTTTAAATGTTAACAAGGGGGAGGAAATATATTATTGCGAGACTTTTTCTAATGCGATTGAAATAAATAAATAAATATACAGAGCTCTCGATCACTTCACTATGGGCCTGCCAGAACCCACGACGAATATGAAAAAAGAGCTTTGTGGAAAGTGGTCGAATGGATAAGACTACTGTCAGGTCACGGGTTCGTGCCTTACCAACGTGCTGAAAGTTTTCAGGGTTTTCTTCACGTGTTTAAATAGGGGCCAGTTTACTATGGAAAGCCCTCCCAGGAGGCAGATGGCCTTCAATCCTTAAATCCAATTTACATTTTTATCTTGATTTAACACTTAAAAATTGATTTTTGGAAAAGTTTTAGTTCTAATTAAAATTTTCTTTAGAATTTAAATAAAATGACGTACTTAATTACAATATATGTAATTTATTCAAATACTAATAATTAATCATTAAATGTATAACGCTTTACAATAATTATACTGAGAATATAATGAACAGGATTGAAAAGGATGAAAATTTAACTACACAGATAAAGTTTTCTAACAAGTATTAATATAACTAAATATATTAAATATTCATCGAAGCGAATACATAAAATGATATTATTATTTGACATTTTACTTATTTTTATTAAAAAATATTCCGAAATGAAAGTGGAAAAGTCTTCGTATCCATCTGTTACATAAGTGAATAGAAGCAGCAAAGAAGGGGAGAGCCTGTGTTAAATTAGTACAAATGGCAATCGTATAATAACTTATCTGTCTTTTCAGGAACTCGAAATGACAGTAAAATGATACGGTTGAACCAAACATCACATATAATGCAATCTTCAGCCTTACAGGATAAGAGCTTAACAAACAAGCGTAGGATTTCAAGTTAATCCAGACATCAGATATATTTGGAAAATGCCTTCAATATGGACTTTTGCATGAAAGATATTGAAAATTTCATTATTCAAATATTACCATCGATTAAAAGAAACTTTATTTTCCAAAATTTTTGACTTGAAAATTAATGTGTAATCAATCGGAAATTTCTACATTTTAACATTCAATATTTGATGAATAAATGCAGCATTCAATCTCAGGAAAGTTTATAAATAAGAAAGTATATATCGCGGAAGTTGTCTCGAGTTGTTATAAATAGAAAACGATTTGAAAAATACACGAAAAAACATATAAATTTTAGAGAAATCTGAGAAATATTTACAACAAACGAGAAATAATCTTTACTTTAATTTCTACTGACGTCTTCTTACGCTGCAAATTAATCAATTCTTTTTTAATTTTTAAAGATTTTCTTCTTAGGTGATCCTTACCGAAGTGAAGTCATTTAGCAAGAAGAATTAGTGGAAAACAATAGGGAAAACATCAAGTTTAATCTCTTGGGTGTAACCTTAAGAAGAAAAACAAGGCATTTAAGAGTCGACTAGTGTCTCGTCTTAATGCGCGCCATTCATCGACCCTATTTTAAAAAACAATTCTTATACCTCTCGGCTCATATACTAAAAATAATCTGTCCGATTCAGAACCTGTAAGAACCAAAACATAGTATTAAAAGTCTGCATGGCGCACTCGAGCGGAGAAAAAATATATCTGCCTGAAGTGAAACCAAATTAACATCTTTAAAATTCAGGAGGATTGTGATATATTATGTATATGGACAAAATTGTGACAATTGTGGTCTTGTTACATCTGAATGTCGAAGGTCCTTGAGGAAACAAAACGTCGTATGAGAATGTGTATTGATATTGCAGGCTGCCATATTTAAATAAAGGCTCAAAATTCTTTACTTGGATATGTTTAATGCGTATAAATTTCAACACGATTGCTTTAAAATGAATCAGGGGGCATAATTATTATCTATTCCTGTAGTTTAAAATTTTATGTAATGAATAATTAAACCTACTTATTCAAAACGTTACCAACATTCAACGTACTTAAATTGAGTAAATAATAGCTAAAATTTGTCATTTTCAAACAAAATATAGAATGTGGATAGTCACTGAGATTTCTAAATACATTACCATTCCTGTGTAATGCTCCGTAAAGCTGCTGCACATACTCANACATTACCGCAAATATATTAAAGGATTATAAATTAGTTATAAAAGTTATTAAAATA
This sequence comes from Centruroides sculpturatus, assembly GCF_000671375.1. Classification (NCBI taxonomy): domain Eukaryota; kingdom Metazoa; phylum Arthropoda; class Arachnida; order Scorpiones; family Buthidae; genus Centruroides; species Centruroides sculpturatus. Next base: position 497,230 of record NW_019384580.1, on the reverse strand, counting down.
AAAAGTTTTTTAATCATTTTTGTGCATTAAAACTATAGATGCTAGACGTAATAATTGCCTCACTTATCCTCATCAGAGTTCATATAACGAATAAGAGAAATGCATTTATAAGTCCTGATATAAAAGTGATAGTGAAGTACAATTTGCTGCATATCACGTGACTTGTCTTTATTTCATTGAGTGACCTCAATTGCCTTGATTCGAGCCATCCCCGTGACTGTTACGGTAAGTCTTTGACTCACCATCAGATACATCCGGGCTTGATCGTCGTTTGCAATTGATTCGTGTTTTTCTCTCTCGCTATTTGATGAATGAGAAACAAAAATAAATAAATGAAACTTTCGCTAGTTTCGTTTAACTTTCTAGTTTATAATTAAGTAAACTGTTAGATGAACCCGGATGTCTTTTATTTAAACATTATTACTATGAATATCGAGCTTTATGCAATTTACGTTATATACAAATTTCTATCTTTCGCATCAATAAATTCGTTTACATCTTTAGAAATTGTGCATATTTATATAATTTATACATTTAATCGAGTACTTAAACTATAAACTCTTTATTCCATTAAATTCCACTTAATTTTATAACTTTTAAACTTATTTAACCCTGAAGTAGCCGAGAAAATGTTGCAGTCGATAAAACCATTGAACACTACTAGTCGTGGGTTCGAGCTTCAGCATGAGCTGGCCCCGGGCCATCAGTGGCCGATGTGGATAAAACCACTAAACAGTGGTAATTGGTCAGTGGGTTCACGTCTCACTGGGGGAGTGGAGTTTTTTGGGTTTTCTTTATGTATCTGACACTTAAATAGAGGCCAATTTCGCATAGAAAGTCCTCCCGGGAGTCACCCCCTCCGATGGGTTGGGTTCTTTTCTCATTAAATCAAACTAAACAAAACCCAGGTGTTTATTCCATAAATCCTATCCTTAACTTATTCAACTGTATGTATTTGTATATAATTATTTGTTTATCAGTCTTATTATAGTAATCAGAAACCGTGAAATAATTGTTAGAAACGATTATTAGCAACAAGTTTGAAATGAATCTATTTAATACTGTAAAACATAGGAAATGGTGGCATTAATTATCTAATTTGAACTTAAATCAATGTTTAATTTTACCGAGAATATCAAATTCCATGAAAGTTCATGGATCTTGGTTTAATCGAAGTCAATTCGCTGATATGGAAGGATAAATGTTAGTAACAAGTTAATAAACTAGTGGTGCAAATGCTGCAGTCGACGTCATTACATGAACTAAAACAGAATGTCCATAATGAGAAAATTAACGAGCAATTATTTATTGTGGCATCGTCAAAATGCGGAGATGCAATTTTTAATCATATTCTTAATTTATTTAATTTAAAATATATGTTCTTCATTTCAAATTAGTAGTGGCTTGTTCCTGTACATCATACTTTTCCTGATAACATAGAGTCTATGAAACTCTATTCAGGGAAAAAGTTTTGAATTGAATTCGTGTGACTTCCGGTTCAGACAGGAAGTTCGTATATAGTTAATTGGGGCTTCCAGCCCCTAAGTTTTCTAAAGTTTAGGAGCAGGATTAACTGAAAAGCTTAGGTGCTATTCATATCTTGTCTCGACTTTCATATATCTAACACCGTTCTCGAAATTAAGAAAGGACAGACAGACATAGGACGACTGTTGAAATTTATAGGTCTACAATTTTTTTTTAAATTTCAGCCCAATTTTACTAAATGTAAATAAATCATTTATTTTAATGTAAGCTATTTTAATGTATCTATATGTTATAAAGAGGTCGTTAAAAATACATAGTGCGTGTGTTCAGAAGGGGTAACCTGTTAGCTCCATAAGGTGTTGTCTGTTACGTAGAACCAGAACGTTGGGGAAACGAGTGTTTAGAGGTGCCTTTATCTACATGTTGAAGGAACAGATTGGACTTGTTATGTGTGGTGCGGAGACGGATTTAGATCTGCATCCCCTTCTTGGAGTTTTTCCGAGCAAAGCCTGGTATCTCAGATAATAAAAACTTTCGCAAAAAATATTTTTTTCTGCACTCCCTTCTAACATACTACATTTATATACCTATACTGCATACACATGCATTTATAAACGATCAATTGAAGTACAGTCAGTTCTCTGCAGGATATCCCATAAGTCTGGAACCATAGGAGTTATATTGATCTTTGTTTATTCTATAACAGGTAAAATATGTCACTGGGTAAGAAAGGAGGAATTGAAGTTAGTTTGATGGTAGGCCCACAATCAGCGTAAAAACGCCGAAGAGCTTATCAGGTTGCAACAGACCTTTGTGTTTACTCCAGTAGTTTTGGTGTTATTTCAGAAACAAAATTTTACTAATTAAGAACATAATTTATAAAGTAGTTTATATTGGTTTTATAATGTATGATAACAGCATATAGGAAGTTTGTAAGCAACTTCAATTTTGTTCATTACTAGCGAGTCTGATCCACAATAAGAGAAATCAATATGGTAAGAGATATAGAACTACCCTGATATAGAACTACCATGTTGCAAATAAGATTGGTTTCGATATAGAAAAAGAGTCAAAGAAAAAATATTAGTAAAAGTAATTTCATATGGCGAAATATTTAATAAAAAACAAATTGTCCTTTTGGCCAAAGCACGATGAGTATGACTAAAATGCAAGGACGGTTTAGTCCTTGCATTTTAATCATACTCATCGTGTGTGTTCGGCAAGGCCCACAAGGGAGTGGCCAGGTGAGAAGGGATGAGGCCCGATATATCTAGGACAAACTGCTCAAATAAGCAATTCACATCTTCATTTTAAAAATATCTTAGCAATGTACTGTACCATTCATTCAGCCATAGAATTGGATTGATCAGCGAAGACAACGCAACACATGGACAATCTGCCAATGGCGAGTGTCACTCGGGAAGATTTTCATAGGAAAATCGCCTCTATTTAGGTGTTAGAAATGTAAAGAAAACCCGAGAAATTCCCTATTGAGCATGTGCGAAACCGCGATCCTAGTGTTCAGTGGTTTTAGAATTGGATTGATGGCATAATGCAATACAACACATAGATCTGCCAATAGCGGTGCATACCAGGAGGATTTTTTTTTTATGAAAAACAGATCACTATTTATGTATTAGACACGTTAAGAAAATCCACGTAGCTACCCGTTGACGAGGCGCGAACCCGCGACCATTAGTCCAGCGGCTTTATCCACTTGGGCAATAACAAATCTCTAATAATTAGGCTAAATATATTATTTATATATACTAAAATAAAAGTAATTTATATTTTAAAATGTAAGCTGAAGTGAAGTCTTGAAAGACGTGTCGATTTATTTTTCATATGTGCTACAAATAGTTTTCCTGTGTGATTTATTAAAAAATATTGTTAAATAAACTATTTAAACTGATGTTTGTCCGCAGCTGCGATATTATCTTTATACATTTACAAATTTCTAAAATAAAATGTAAATATGTAGTTTATTTAGTCGGTATACATTAATGAATATGAAAGAAGTAATATAGTTTCATGTAAATAACATATAAAATACGAAATCAAATTTATTATAATCATCTTTCTCAGCCTTATGAGTGAGTGTATATTAAGTAATGAAAATATTCTTTTCTAATATTAGAATAAATCTGATGTAGGTTTTCAATTGATATACTTATTTTCGAATATTTTTTATTATAAATACTATATATGACTTTTTACTAAATTTAATTAAATATTTACATATTTTATATGTAAATATTTAATTAAATTCATATAAAACAGTACATTTATAAAACAGTAAATTTATATAATACTAACAGTAATATATTTTTATTATATAAAATATAATAAAAATATATTACTGTAGGCCTATATAAATAAATATTATATTATGCAAATCACATAAAATGCAAAAAAGGCAAAATTTATGAATACAAATCAGAGAATAATAATGAATGAATAATGATATTCATTATCTGTTATCAGCCTTTGTTGTCATAATATACTGTACCAATAAATATTTAATTATAAATTTAACAGTTTAAACTAAACAGTTCAGTATAACATTTTTATGTTGCACTGAATTTAAAACCGAATTTAATATCACCGTATTAATATTCATGCTTAGGACCCGTCCATTAATTGGCTCATCAGTGTTCGAATAGATAGCATTACTGAACATTAGTTGCAGACTAACGTGCTGGTCGCGTGTTTTCCGGATTTTTTTCATGTGGCTAACACCTAAATAGGAGCCAGTTTCTCTTATAAGCGCTCTCTGGAATCATCCTTCCTTGACAGATTGGCCGTTTGTTGCATTGCCTTTTCCCATTAATCCAATTCGTCCATTAATTAGGTGTACAATTTGAGGGAGAGAGGGGCCGGAAAAAGTACATCGTTGCATACAATGGAAAAGGGAGGCGTCAAGGTATCGTCTATACGTGATATACGTCTATTTTAGTAGTATTAATGGCATACGAATTTGTTCTTATAAGGCTAATTACTAGTCGTGGGAATAAACTATCAGAAAATATTTGCAAAACCTTAAGTACTTTAATTTAAGGAAATCTATGGACTATTTTACACGTAATTAAAGGGGAAGAAGTTTACCAAAGTACACCGTAATAAACAATAGAGAGGAAGGGTCAAAAGTAGTTTAAAAAAAATCACTTTTAATATCATTATGTAGGCTGGTGAGACAACATTAATTCTTAAAACAGAAATCTGTATATACTTTGCTATTTTTAACCTAAAACTTATAAATAATTTTTTTTATTTAACTTTTTTAAATTAAATTTTTAATTAAAACAACGCAAACGTATTTTAATTTTCATAGTTAAACTTTTTATTTTCTATAGTTTTCGTGTAACGTAATTCGACTCACTCTGAAAATCTGATAATTTAATAAAAAATATTATAATTGATTAATGAAATACTTCTATAACTGAAAAGTATCTTTAGACTTTAAAATATTTACAAATAAAAATAGGCCTAATATAGTTTTTAAGAAAGAAATTATTTAAAATAATGTAGAAGTACTGTACAGTACATCTCAAAGCGTAAAACTAAAAGATGTTAGTTATGCTGTTTATAAAACGTAAGAAACGTTTTTTTCAACAGCACGAAATAAGAAACTCATTTATCTCGTAAACATTCCTATATTTATTTAATCAAATCTTATTAAAATGATTATAATTTAATAATAACTTTTAGAGTAATTATATAATTAATGAATGATTCGGAATATTTAAGAACTTTATTGATAAAATGTAACAAAACTATATATTTTTCAAAGAGTATTTTCTGAAGAATGATAGTGAAAGGTCAAGGTCGAAACGATTCGTAAAATACATTTTGTATCTTGTCAAAAGCATATATTTCTTTTTAATTTTTAAAAATTTTTCTGTAAGTTTAGACACAAGTATACAATGATATATATATATATATATACTGTATATGTAATTTTATATGGTGCTATTATTTGTCGAATGGTTAAAACTACTGTGCATTGGTCGCGGGTTCGCATCTCACCAACCAAGTGCATTTTTCCTGGTTTCTTCAAGTGTGTAACGCCTAAATAGGCACCAGTTTACAATAGAAAGTCCTTTCTGGAGACAGATCGTCCCTGTGTTGCATTGCCCTATTCCATCAATCCAATATAATCCAATTTCCAATAAAAAAAAAAAAGTTTAGAGGAGTAAATTATTGTTGTAGGCCTTTGATCTTTTTATCTTTACTACAATGATGGGCTATGTAAAAGTAAATTCCTCCGGAAGTTAACAAAGGCCCATGTATAATTATAAACAATAACAATACTTAACAGAAGAAAAATATAAAATGTAAGGAAAAAAAGTTAAAATGTATACAGTTCTTTTATTTGTTATTTAGTTTATCCTTAATCCTGAACGTATATCAAGAAATGGATTTATTTTCAGCTTTTTTACGCACTCAATAATGCACACACCTCTCAATTTTTTAAATATTTTTTATAGCTTAAAAATTCAAAATGTGTGTGAATCAATGATGTAAAATAAAATAAGCTATCGATATTCAGATTTATATATAACAAAATTCCAGTTTAGCTTTTAGCATTTATGGTAAAATAAATAAATATATATATATATATATAAAATACCCAGGTGATTCATACTTTTGGGATTGGTTATCTTTATAATAATTTTAAGGTTTTGAAAATAGTTTTGTGCCTTACTTGAAATAACTTTTGGAAAATCTTCAAAAGATTTTCTGTTTCAATCAATTTTTCCAAAAGATATCTTCTTCTTTATCCATTTCGAAGCATCTTACTTCGCGCGACTTCATATTTCTCAACAGCATTTTCAATTATTGAAAAAATAAATAATAAAATAAAATATTCCGTATTAAATCAATAAATATATAAAAATAAAATTATCACATTTTGTTTACATTAAAATTAATATATTTAAAAAATAAAAATAATAATAAAGGTGTACTGAGTCGAAAAATATGAATGGGTGTAAAACGGGCAATCTGCCAAGAGCGGAATGCTTTACAAGAAAACCTTTATGTGACACTGGCTCTTATTTAGGTGTTAGATACGTGAAAAACCCAAAAACACGTGAACAGCCCGCATTCAGTGTTCATTGATTTATATCCATTTGGCCGCTGGTGAGCCCTCCCGAGTGGACTTTATACAAGAAACTGTCCTTAATTGGATGTTAGACACATGAAGAAACCCGAAAAGAAACGTGGCCAGCCTGTCAGTAAGGCTCGAACCCGCGATCGGTGATCTTTATCCACTCGGCCACTGAACAACACTGAAAAACTTGGTCCTATTGTGAAAGATCCATTATATAAAATTTAAAATAATCTATACAAATAAAAAATAAAAATAAAATACATATCTGAAATAAATAAAAATCATCATCTTTGAAATAAAAGTAAAACGTGTACTTGTCTTGAAAAAAGACATAACATGAATAAAATAAAATATATTTATTCATGAGTCTTACATACAGATAAGGAGAATAATATACAATTTTCTTGAATATGACTTATAAAAAAATCCATTAAAAATTGTATCTCGCTATACCGTTACATTAAAAACTTGAATGTTAAATCAAAAACTTTTTAAAACATTTTTTCATATTATTAAAAAAAATTGAGTACTAATTATTCACGTTATAAAATGTATCTTAAAAAGAGAGTAATTAGTAATAATTAGCAAATAAAACTTTTAAAAATAAAATAAACATTTACATAATCCAGGATGATTTTTAAACCTTTAAGTTTTATTTTTCTAGTATATAATATTTTACTTTTTTAAAAGTTTTAATACATTAAATATATATAATTTTTTAAACTTTGGATATTTTTTTCCACTTATTTAATGAATATTTTATTAGTAATTAATTAAATTTAAATTATATTAATGGCTTATTTCTTCATGAAACTGTGTATTATATTCTAGTTTAATACGCTTTAAATATGTTAAATTTAAATAATTATTTAATATTTGTTTTAAACTCATCCGTAGGTACTAACAGGGCGTTTTTACAAGGCTATTGTGGATTCGCTAGGCCCACAATGGAGGTGGTCGAGTGGGCATATCTGTAACAGATCACCTTTTTAACACCATTTTAGATGCCATAACTTGGAAAAAGTAGTAAAAAATTGAAATAAAAATGATAAAATATTATAAAATATTTTTAATATAATATAAAGTAATAATACAGTAAAACCTGTGTAAACCGGAATTGTACGGTACCGAATATTTTTTCCGTTTAGTCAGGTTTCCGTTTTATTCAGGTTCTGTTTTGGATTGGTTTTACTGTAAATAACATAAATATATATGAATAATAATAATAATATATAAATATAAAAAATACATAAAATTTAAAAGATTTTTAAGTAAAATATAGTGTTTACAAGTTTTGAAAATTATTTATACTTTGCTACACTTTTTTATTGATTAAATGATAATCAATAGTCAGAAGCTTAAAAATAAGTAAATATCTTGATGAAATAATTTATTAAAAAAACTTAAATATATTTCTAAAAAAATAAATAAGCAAGAAAATTGTTTGTCGCTCATTAATAACCGAGTTTAAATAAAAAATAAACTTTATGTTTAACGTTTAATATACTGCAAGTGAACAGAAGTATATTTAGAACCACTAAAAATAATAGAAAATTAAAATAATTTATATATTTCGAAGATAAATTATTAATGAGTTAAAAGTTCATAAACCAGCTATTTTAGAAATCATAATTCAGTGTTAGTTTCTTAATTAAAATGTGTCTAGGTTTTTTCTTATAATTAATTTTTATCTTTAAAATTATTAAATAAGAAAGTTAAGTGATAAAATATGAAGAAGAAGATTGAATTAAAAAGAATTTTTTTTTTTAAACAGTAAAATACAGTCGAACGTTTAATAGCGAACATCTCCAAACAGTAGCCACTTCTATAAAGCGGCCATTTTTTACAGAAATTTTTTTTTATTCCAACAACAAAAAATAGAAAATAACCTCTGAAAAACGACCATTTTTAAATCTTCACGTCAGTGGCCGTTGTTCAGAGGTTTGGCGGTATAATTAATTCACTGTATTTGATAAAGTTAAATTGACGAAATTATTTTAATTTTTAAATGTTGTTAAAATGCAAAAATTATTTTTATATTATTTTATTGCGTGCTTATTTAATTATTTTTTATATTTTATATTTTAAAAATCATTATATATGGATTAAGATTTATTTTTGTATTAATTGGCTCATCCTTGAAAATTTATTTTTATATCTTTGGACACACATATTAAAGATTATTAATGTTTATTGCGTTATGTTATGTTGAGACGTCTTTACTAAGATTTATTGTTATATTATTTTGTTTATTTTTTGTTATATTTTTATTCAAGTTTATCGATTTTTCGTCTAAATAGATAGATAATGAAGCCGGAAAAAACAAAAATTTGTTTTATTTTCATCTATTTCAGTCTCTAAGTTATATTTATTTCATACCATTTAACAGAGGAAACTATAAACATTTTTAGCTAGTTAAATGAATAAATATTAAAATGGTTGGGCTGTTGTGGCAATAGCCTACTCTCTGGGGGATCCGGAATCGAATCTGACAGAGGAACCCTATGAATTTTTCACCCGTGGTCTGTTCCCGCTATTTTATTTAGGGTTTAAATGTTAACAAGGGAGAGGAAATATATTGTTGCGAGACTTTTTCTAATTGATTGAAATAAATAAATAAATATACAGATCTCTCGATCGCTTCACTGTGGGCCTGCCAGAACCCACGACGAATATGAAAAAAGAGCTTTGTGGAAAGTAGTCGAATGGATAAGACTACTGTCAGGTCACGGGTTCGTGCCTTACCAACGTGCTGAAAGTTTTCAGGGTTTTCTTCACGTGTTTAAATAGGGGCCAGTTTACCATGGAAAGCCCTCCCAGGAGGCAGATGGCATTCAATCCTTAAATCCAATTTACATTTTTATCTTGATTTAACATTTAAAAATTGATTTTTGGAAAAGTTTTAATTCTAATTAAAATTTTCTTTAGAATTTAAATAAAATGATGTACTTAATTACAATATATGTAATTTATTCAAATACTAATAATTAATCATTAAATGTATAACGCTTTACAATAATTATACTGAGAATATAATGAACAGGATTGAAAAGGATGAAAATTTAACTACACAGATAAAGTTTTCTAACAAGTATTAATATAACTAAATATATTAAATATTCATCGAAGCGAATACATAAAATGATATTATTATTTGACATTTTACTTATTTTTATTAAAAAATATTCCGAAATGAAAGTGGAAAAGTCTTCGTATCCATCTGTTACATAAGTGAATAGAAGCAGCAAAGAAGGGGAGAGCCTGTGTTAAATTAGTACAAATGGCAATCGTATAATAACTTATCTGTCTTTTCAGGAACTCGAAATGACAGTAAAATGATACGGTTGAACCAAACATCACATATAATGCAATCTTCAGCCTTACAGGATAAGAGCTTAACAAACAAGCGTAGGATTTCAAGTTAATCCAGACATCAGATATATTTGGAAAATGCCTTCAATATGGACTTTTGCATGAAAGATATTGAAAATTTCATTATTCAAATATTACCATCGATTAAAAGAAACTTTATTTTCCAAAATTTTTGACTTGAAAATTAATGTGTAATCAATCGGAAATTTCTACATTTTAACATTCAATATTTGATGAATAAATGCAGCATTCAATCTCAGGAAAGTTTATAAATAAGAAAGTATATATCGCGGAAGTTGTCTCGAGTTGTTATAAATAGAAAACGATTTGAAAAATACACGAAAAAACATATAAATTTTAGAGAAATCTGAGAAATATTTACAACAAACGAGAAATAATCTTTACTTTAATTTCTACTGACGTCTTCTTACGCTGCAAATTAATCAATTCTTTTTTAATTTTTAAAGATTTTCTTCTTAGGTGATCCTTACCGAAGTGAAGTCATTTAGCAAGAAGAATTAGTGGAAAACAATAGGGAAAACATCAAGTTTAATCTCTTGGGTGTAACCTTAAGAAGAAAAACAAGGCATTTAAGAGTCGACTAGTGTCTCGTCTTAATGCGCGCCATTCATCGACCCTATTTTAAAAAACAATTCTTATACCTCTCGGCTCATATACTAAAAATAATCTGTCCGATTCAGAACCTGTAAGAACCAAAACATAGTATTAAAAGTCTGCATGGCGCACTCGAGCGGAGAAAAAATATATCTGCCTGAAGTGAAACCAAATTAACATCTTTAAAATTCAGGAGGATTGTGATATATTATGTATATGGACAAAATTGTGACAATTGTGGTCTTGTTACATCTGAATGTCGAAGGTCCTTGAGGAAACAAAACGTCGTATGAGAATGTGTATTGATATTGCAGGCTGCCATATTTAAATAAAGGCTCAAAATTCTTTACTTGGATATGTTTAATGCGTATAAATTTCAACACGATTGCTTTAAAATGAATCAGAGGGCATAATTATTATCTATTCCTGTAGTTTAAAATTTTATGTAATGAATAATTAAACCTACTTATTCAAAACGTTACCAACATTCAACGTACTTAAATTGAGTAAATAATAGCTAAAATTTGTCATTTTCAAACAAAATATAGAATGTGGATAGTCACTGAGATTTCTAAATACATTACCATTCCTGTGTAATGCTCCGTAAAGCTGCTGCACATACTCACCTCTTACAGTTACATAACGCATATTCTCCATCAACCTCCTTGGATTGTATTAATGGTATAAGAAAACGCAACACAGCCTTATCGGCGATCTGAAGGACCAAAGAGAAAGACTTTTATGAGAAACTTTCCCTCTTTAGGTGTTAGTTACGTGAATAAAAATGGGGAAAACTATGTGACCAGTCTGTTGTTGAGGTGCGAACCAATGTTCAGTAGTTCTATCCACTTGGCCACTAATGGAATCGATCAATACCCTTAACTGTAGTAAGAAATAATACACAGCACAACATTATTTTTTTAATTACGCGTATAACGTGCAGAAAAAGCAGTGACATAAAAAGTACGGTTCGCTACGCGCAACATTTCAGCAACAAAAAATCATTTTGTTATTCACGAGTTCAGATCCTAACGTTACGCGACGTTTTTGTAAATACTGTACCCTCACCCCTTGTAACGTATTGATTATCTGCATACCCACCCACTATATTTGCGTTGAATAATTTATGAGCACAGACTTCTTAAGTTAGGTTCACATTGAAATATGAACTGCTGCAAACCAGATTACATTGGTTTGCACGACAGTGTGAACCTAGTTTTACTCACTGCTAATTGATAATTGTATTTAACGTGATAAAAAAGAAAATACAAAAACAATACAGTCAAATCTTGGAATAACGGCCCCACCAGTGACCGTTGTTTGGAGGTTAAGCTATTTTCGTGTGCATTTTAAAGAGTTTCTGCTATTTAGACCTGACTGTTGTCAGCAGGTAGCCTTTTTTGAAGATTCGATTGTATACAGATGTATGTTAAATAGTAATTTGATCATAAATAGTTATTTTCATGCAATATATTCAAGGAAAAGCAATAAAATATATATTTATATTACCCCAAAGCAATCACATAATAAGAAATAGAGAGATTTTTTTATGATCGAGCTCCTAAATAATAAATCATAATTTATCTTGTAAAAGTTTTGGAGTTATAAAGGAAAGAAACGATCAAACGTCGTAAATAATATAAAGGAACATAACTTAACCTTTTATTTTCTACATAATAACTCATTTTGTTGATAGAAATCAAATAGATTTAAGTGAATTGTACGTATGTATGGAACATATTTATGAATATGTTATCAGAATAGAGGTTATTATGATAATATCTATTAATGTTTGAGCAACACATTTTCATTAATATTAATCATAAGTTAATTCAGCTTGATAGAACTGTTAATCATTTGAGTGACAGAACAATCTGTATAACTTAGCAATCAATAAGCTGAGATGAATGGCTTCAAACCATAATTAGTTAAGAACTTTATACGTAATAATGCTTTGGTAAGAGTGGTTGACTGCTATCTGTAACACTTTATAACACCTGTTGATACTTTACTCTTTATTGGTTGGTTATTTAAAATTTTGTGCAATTTAATTATATTTATTAATATATTTTGTATAAAACACTAAACAATTTTTTAAACAAAAAATTTTTTTGGAATGGATTGCAATGGGAGAAGATAACATCATATGGATATCTTTCAAGGGGGAGTGTATTCTGGGAGGGCTTTTATGTAAAACTGTCCTCTATTTTGGACAGTTCACATAGAAATCAGAGAACACGAAGAATTTGAAAAACTCCACGTGGCCCATTGGCCGGTCCATCAGTTAGGCGCGAACCTGCAACCAAATATTCAGTTGTTTTAGGATTGGAATTAGATTGGTGGTATAAGGCAATGTATACATATGAAGATCTTTCAAGGCGGTTTTATAAGATATTGGCACTTATTTACGTGTTAGAAACATGAAGAGAAGTCGGAAAACACCACACGAACAGTCCGATGGTCAGGTGCTTCAGATGCGAACCCGTGACCAACTACAAGTGATTTTATTCCCTCGACCATTTGCGGATGTGCAGTGGTTTTATCCACTAAGCATTGATAGTTGGTAAGCGGATATAAAATTTACAAAACTTTTTGTAAATTTTATACAATATTTTCAAGCATGTAATACGAATACTTTAAATATTTATGATATCTTTTTCCTAAAGTTTTTTTCTGTTTAATATTCTATTTTCAAAGACCTTTATACATAATTTTTGTGTATTTTCTTAATGCGAGAAATAAATGAAATGTTTTTAATGTTTCAGCTTCATAATTCCATCCATTAAATAAAAAGATAATAAAAGTAAAAGTTAAAATTGGACATTAGAGACTATTTCGATTAAGTCAAAGTTTAACTGAAATGATTCGACTTATGCAGGGACTTTAGTTAAGATAATGTACCATTTAATGTTATCGACTTTCTTCTAGTAATTCAAATAATAAAATTTCTTATAATCAAGAGAAAAAAATAATAATAAAAGAAATAAATTGAAATTTTTATTCAAATGTATTGAAGAAATAAACAATAAATTTGATAAAATTATTAAAGTGCGGAATTTGTAAATAAAAGTAAACAAATTATACAATTTCTTCAAATCGTAAGAAATAACATTTAATAGTACCAAAAAGAATAAACAAAATGTACAGTACTTTATTTATATTGAAAAATAATTTATTTTATTACATTTTCTCTCTGTAGACACTAAGAAGGCATTTTTTCAGGACCATCGTGGATTCGGTAGTAAGGTTTGGATTGATGGGATTTGATAAAAAACGGAAACGCAACACATGGGCGATCTGCCTCCCGAGAGGACTTTCTTTGGGAAACCGGCCCCTATTTAGGTGTTAGACGCGGAAAGAACCTACGAAAACTCATGTGGCCACGTGGTAGAGGTGCGGATCCAGGATCCCAGGATCAGTGTTTGATGGTTTTATCCATTTGGCTACTGCTGGTCCGGATGGTCAGGGACTGGGCACGATGTATCCGGGACAGTCGCCCGGATTCGATCTCGGATCCTCAGAGCTGTAGTTCCCTTGATGACAGACGTGTAGAGCATGTTGTTCTTCATTAATAAAATTAGGTATTATTTACCTGTTAATAAAGTGTAATGTGTTCTATTGTATTAAATATAATAGAGCAATATTTTACACCTTTTTTTGGGCCACCTCATATTTAATGCGTTTATTTCGTATTAAAATATTTTAATNTCCTTACAACTCATTCTAATCCATTATAATTTTTAAATTATTAAATTGTAAATCACACTTAATGATCAAGTTATTAGAAAATAAATAAATATTATATTATGCAAATCACATAAAATGCAAAAAAGGCAAAATTTATGAATACAAATCAGAGAATAATAATGAATGAATAATGATATTCATTATCTGTTATCAGCCTTTGTTGTCATAATATACTGTACCAATAAATATTTAATTATAAATTTAACAGTTTAAACTAAACAGTTCAGTATAACATTTTTATGTTGCACTGAATTTAAAACCGAATTTAATATCACCGTATTAATATTCATGCTTAGGACCCGTCCATTAATTGGCTCATCAGTGTTCGAATAGATAGCATTACTGAACATTAGTTGCAGACTAACGTGCTGGTCGCGTGTTTTCCGGATTTTTTTCATGTGGCTAACACCTAAATAGGAGCCAGTTTCTCTTATAAGCGCTCTCTGGAATCATCCTTCCTTGACAGATTGGCCGTTTGTTGCATTGCCTTTTCCCATTAATCCAATTCGTCCATTAATTAGGTGTACAATTTGAGGGAGAGAGGGGCCGGAAAAAGTACATCGTTGCATACAATGGAAAAGGAAGGCGTCAAGGTATCGTCTATACGTGATATACGTCTATTTTAGTAGTATTAATGGCATACGAATTTGTTCTTATAAGGCTAATTACTAGTCGTGGGAATAAACTATCAGAAAATATTTGCAAAACCTTAAGTACTTTAATTTAAGGAAATCTATGGACTATTTTACACGTAATTAAAGGGGAAGAAGTTTACCAAAGTACACCGTAATAAACAATAGAGAGGAAGGGTCAAAAGTAGTTTAAAAAAAATCACTTTTAATATCATTATGTAGGCTGGTGAGCATAGTGCGTGTGTTCAGAAGGCGTAACCTGTTAGCTCCATAAGGTGTTGTCTGTTACGTAGAACCAGAACGTTGGGGAAACGAGTGTTTAGAGGTGCCTTTATCTACATGTTGAAGGAACAGATTGGACTTGTTATGTGTGGTGCGGAGACGGATTTAGATCTGCATCCCCTTCTTGGAGTTTTTCCGAGCAAAGCCTGGTATCTCAGATAATAAAAACTTTCGCAAAAAATATTTTTTTCTGCACTCCCTTCTAACATACTACATTTATATACCTATACTGCATACACATGCATTTATAAACGATCAATTGAAGTACAGTCAGTTCTCTGCAGGATATCCCATAAGTCTGGAACCATAGGAGTTATATTGATCTTTGTTTATTCTATAACAGGTAAAATATGTCACTGGGTAAGAAAGGAGGAATTGAAGTTAGTTTGATGGTAGGCCCACAATCAGCGTAAAAACGCCGAAGAGCTTATCAGGTTGCAACAGACCTTTGTGTTTACTCCAGTAGTTTTGGTGTTATTTCAGAAACAAAATTTTACTAATTAAGAACATAATTTATAAAGTAGTTTATATTGGTTTTATAATGTATGATAACAGCATATAGGAGGTTTGTAAGCAACTTCAATTTTGTTCATTACTAGCGAGTCTGATCCACAATAAGAGAAATCAATATGGTAAGAGATATAGAACTACCCTGATATAGAACTACCATGTTGCAAATAAGATTGGTTTCGATATAGAAAAAGAGTCAAAGAAAAAATATTAGTAAAAGTAATTTCATATGGCGAAATATTTAATAAAAAACAAATTGTCCTTTTGGCCAAAGCACGATGAGTATGACTAAAATGCAAGGACGGTTTAGTCCTTGCATTTTAATCATACTCATCGTGTGTGTTCGGCAAGGCCCACAAGGGAGTGGCCAGGTGAGAAGGGATGAGGCCCGATATATCTAGGACAAACTGCTCAAATAAACAATTCACATCTTCATTTTAAAAATATCTTAGCAATGTACTGTACCATTCATTCAGCCATAGAATTGGATTGATCAGCGAAGACAACGCAACACATGGACAATCTGCCAATGGCGAGTGTCACTCGGGAAGATTTTCATAGGAAAATCGCCTCTATTTAGGTGTTAGAAATGTAAAGAAAACCCGAGAAATTCCCTATTGAGCATGTGCGAAACCGCGATCCTAGTGTTCAGTGGATTTAGAATTGGATTGATGGCATAATGCAATACAACACATAGATCTGCCAATAGCGGTGCATACCAGGAGGATTTTTTTTTTATGAAAAACAGATCACTATTTATGTATTAGACACGTTAAGAAAATGCACGTAGCTACCCGTTGACGAGGCGCGAACCCGCGACCATTAGTCCAGCGGCTTTATCCACTTGGGCAATAACAAATCTCTAATAATTAGGCTAAATATATTATTTATATATACTAAAATAAAAGTAATTTATATTTTAAAATGTAAGCTGAAGTGAAGTCTTGAAAGACGTGTCGATTTATTTTTCATATGTGCTACAAATAGTTTTCCTGTGTGATTTATTAAAAAATATTGTTAAATAAACTATTTAAACTGATGTTTGTCCGCAGCTGCGATATTATCTTTATACATTTACAAATTTCTAAAATAAAATGTAAATATGTAGTTTATTTAGTCGGTATACATTAATGAATATGAAAGAAGTAATATAGTTTCATGTAAATAACATATAAAATACGAAATCAAATTTATTATAATCATCTTTCTCAGCCTTATGAATGAGTGTATATTAAGTAATGAAAATATTCTTTTCTAATATTAGAATAAATCTGATGTAGGTTTTCAATTGNAAAATAGTTTTGTGCCTTACTTGAAATAACTTTTGGAAAATCTTCAAAAGATTTTCTGTTTCAATCAATTTTTCCAGAAGATATCTTCTTCTTTATCCATTTCGAAGCATCTTACTTCGCGCGACTTCATATTTCTCAACAGCATTTTCAATTATTGAAAAAATAAATAATAAAATAAAATATTCCGTATTAAATCAATAAATATATAAAAATAAAATTATCACATTTTGTTTACATTAAAATTAATATATTTAAAAAATAAAAATAATAATAAAGGTGTACTGAGTCGAAAAATATGAATGGGTGTAAAACGGGCAATCTGCCAAGAGCGGAATGCTTTACAAGAAAACCTTTATGTGACACTGGCTCTTATTTAGGTGTTAGATACGTGAAAAACCCAAAAACACGTGAACAGCCCGCATTCAGTGTTCATTGATTTATATCCATTTGGCCGCTGGTGAGCCCTCCCGAGTGGACTTTATACAAGAAACTGTCCTTAATTGGATGTTAGACACATGAAGAAACCCGAAAAGAAACGTGGCCAGCCTGTCAGTAAGGCTCGAACCCGCGATCGGTGATCTTTATCCACTCGGCCACTGAACAACACTGAAAAACTTGGTCCTATTGTGAAAGATCCATTATATAAAATTTAAAATAATCTATACAAATAAAAAATAAAAATAAAATACATATCTGAAATAAATAAAAATCATCATCTTTGAAATAAAAGTAAAACGTGTACTTGTCTTGAAAAAAGACATAACATGAATAAAATAAAATATATTTATTCATGAGTCTTACATACAGATAAGGAGAATAATATACAATTTTCTTGAATATGACTTATAAAAAAATCCATTAAAAATTGTATCTCGCTATACCGTTACATTAAAAACTTGAATGTTAAATCAAAAACTTTTTAAAACATTTTTTCATATTATTAAAAAAAATTGAGTACTAATTATTCACGTTATAAAATGTATCTTAAAAAGAGAGTAATTAGTAATAATTAGCAAATAAAACTTTTAAAAATAAAATAAACATTTACATAATCCAGGATGATTTTTAAACCTTTAAGTTTTATTTTTCTAGTATATAATATTTTACTTTTTTAAAAGTTTTAATACATTAAATATATATAATTTTTTAAACTTTGGATATTTTTTTCCACTTATTTAATGAATATTTTATTAGTAATTAATTAAATTTAAATTATATTAATGGCTTATTTCTTCATGAAACTGTGTATTATATTCTAGTTTAATACGCTTTAAATATGTTAAATTTAAATAATTATTTAATATTTGTTTTAAACTCATCCGTAGGTACTAACAGGGCGTTTTTACAAGGCTATTGTGGATTCGCTAGGCCCACAATGGAGGTGGTCGAGTGGGCATATCTGTAACAGATCACCTTTTTAACACCATTTTAGATGCCATAACTTGGAAAAAGTAGTAAAAAATTGAAATAAAAATGATAAAATATTATAAAATATTTTTAATATAATATAAAGTAATAATACAGTAAAACCTGTGTAAACCGGAATTGTACGGTACCGAATATTTTTTCCGTTTAGTCAGGTTTCCGTTTTATTCAGGTTCTGTTTTGGATTGGTTTTACTGTAAATAACATAAATATATATGAATAATAATAATAATATATAAATATAAAAAATACATAAAATTTAAAAGATTTTTAAGTAAAATATAGTGTTTACAAGTTTTGAAAATTATTTATACTTTGCTACACTTTTTTATTGATTAAATGATAATCAATAGTCAGAAGCTTAAAAATAAGTAAATATCTTGATGAAATAATTTATTAAAAAAACTTAAATATATTTCTAAAAAAATAAATAAGCAAGAAAATTGTTTGTCGCTCATTAATAACCGAGTTTAAATAAAAAATAAACTTTATGTTTAACGTTTAATATACTGCAAGTGAACAGAAGTATATTTAGAACCACTAAAAATAATAGAAAATTAAAATAATTTATATATTTCGAAGATAAATTATTAATGAGTTAAAAGTTCATAAACCAGCTATTTTAGAAATCATAATTCAGTGTTAGTTTCTTAATTAAAATGTGTCTAGGTTTTTTCTTATAATTAATTTTTATCTTTAAAATTATTAAATAAGAAAGTTAAGTGATAAAATATGAAGAAGAAGATTGAATTAAAAAGAATTTTTTTTTTAAACAGTAAAATACAGTCGAACGTTTAATAGCGAACATCTCCAAACAGTAGCCACTTCTATAAAGCGGCCATTTTTTACAGAAATTTTTTTTTATTCCAACAACAAAAAATAGAAAATAACCTCTGAAAAACGACCATTTTTAAATCTTCACGTCAGTGGCCGTTGTTCAGAGGTTTGGCGGTATAATTAATTCACTGTATTTGATAAAGTTAAATTGACGAAATTATTTTAATTTTTAAATGTTGTTAAAATGCAAAAATTATTTTTATATTATTTTATTGCGTGCTTATTTAATTATTTTTTATATTTTATATTTTAAAAATCATTATATATGGATTAAGATTTATTTTTGTATTAATTGGCTCATCCTTGAAAATTTATTTTTATATCTTTGGACACACATATTAAAGATTATTAATGTTTATTGCGTTATGTTATGTTGAGACGTCTTTACTAAGATTTATTGTTATATTATTTTGTTTATTTTTTGTTATATTTTTATTCAAGTTTATCGATTTTTCGTCTAAATAGATAGATAATGAAGCCGGAAAAAACAAAAATTTGTTTTATTTTCATCTATTTCAGTCTCTAAGTTATATTTATTTCATACCATTTAACAGAGGAAACTATAAACATTTTTAGCTAGTTAAATGAATAAATATTAAAATGGTTGGGCTGTTGTGGCAATAGCCTACTCTCTGGGGGATCCGGAATCGAATCTGACAGAGGAACCCTATGAATTTTTCACCCGTGGTCTGTTCCCGCTATTTTATTTAGGGTTTAAATGTTAACAAGGGAGAGGAAATATATTGTTGCGAGACTTTTTCTAATTGATTGAAATAAATAAATAAATATACAGATCTCTCGATCGCTTCACTGTGGGCCTGCCAGAACCCACGACGAATATGAAAAAAGAGCTTTGTGGAAAGTAGTCGAATGGATAAGACTACTGTCAGGTCACGGGTTCGTGCCTTACCAACGTGCTGAAAGTTTTCAGGGTTTTCTTCACGTGTTTAAATAGGGGCCAGTTTACCATGGAAAGCCCTCCCAGGAGGCAGATGGCATTCAATCCTTAAATCCAATTTACATTTTTATCTTGATTTAACATTTAAAAATTGATTTTTGGAAAAGTTTTAATTCTAATTAAAATTTTCTTTAGAATTTAAATAAAATGACGTACTTAATTACAATATATGTAATTTATTCAAATACTAATAATTAATCATTAAATGTATAACGCTTTACAATAATTATACTGAGAATATAATGAACAGGATTGAAAAGGATGAAAATTTAACTACACAGATAAAGTTTTCTAACAAGTATTAATATAACTAAATATATTAAATATTCATCGAAGCGAATACATAAAATGATATTATTATTTGACATTTTACTTATTTTTATTAAAAAATATTCCGAAATGAAAGTGGAAAAGTCTTCGTATCCATCTGTTACATAAGTGAATAGAAGCAGCAAAGAAGGGGAGAGCCTGTGTTAAATTAGTACAAATGGCAATCGTATAATAACTTATCTGTCTTTTCAGGAACTCGAAATGACAGTAAAATGATACGGTTGAACCAAACATCACATATAATGCAATCTTCAGCCTTACAGGATAAGAGCTTAACAAACAAGCGTAGGATTTCAAGTTAATCCAGACATCAGATATATTTGGAAAATGCCTTCAATATGGACTTTTGCATGAAAGATATTGAAAATTTCATTATTCAAATATTACCATCGATTAAAAGAAACTTTATTTTCCAAAATTTTTGACTTGAAAATTAATGTGTAATCAATCGGAAATTTCTACATTTTAACATTCAATATTTGATGAATAAATGCAGCATTCAATCTCAGGAAAGTTTATAAATAAGAAAGTATATATCGCGGAAGTTGTCTCGAGTTGTTATAAATAGAAAACGATTTGAAAAATACACGAAAAAACATATAAATTTTAGAGAAATCTGAGAAATATTTACAACAAACGAGAAATAATCTTTACTTTAATTTCTACTGACGTCTTCTTACGCTGCAAATTAATCAATTCTTTTTTAATTTTTAAAGATTTTCTTCTTAGGTGATCCTTACCGAAGTGAAGTCATTTAGCAAGAAGAATTAGTGGAAAACAATAGGGAAAACATCAAGTTTAATCTCTTGGGTGTAACCTTAAGAAGAAAAACAAGGCATTTAAGAGTCGACTAGTGTCTCGTCTTAATGCGCGCCATTCATCGACCCTATTTTAAAAAACAATTCTTATACCTCTCGGCTCATATACTAAAAATAATCTGTCCGATTCAGAACCTGTAAGAACCAAAACATAGTATTAAAAGTCTGCATGGCGCACTCGAGCGGAGAAAAAATATATCTGCCTGAAGTGAAACCAAATTAACATCTTTAAAATTCAGGAGGATTGTGATATATTATGTATATGGACAAAATTGTGACAATTGTGGTCTTGTTACATCTGAATGTCGAAGGTCCTTGAGGAAACAAAACACCGTATGAGAATGTGTATTGATATTGCAGGCTACCATATTTAAATAAAGGCTCAAAATTCTTTACTTGGATATGTTTAATACGTATAAATTTCAACACAATTGCTTTAAAATGAATCAGGGGGCATAATTATTATCTATTCCTGTAGTTTAAAATTTTATGTAATGAATAATTAAACCTACTTATTCAAAACGTTACCAACATTCAACGTACTTAAATTGAGTAAATAATAGCTAAAATTTGTCATTTTCAAACAAAATATAGAATGTGGATAGTCACTGAGATTTCTAAATACATTACCATTCCTGTGTAATGCTCCGTAAAGCTGCTGCACATACTCACCTCTTACAGTTACATAACGCATATTCTCCATCAACCTCCTTGGATTGTATTAATGGTATAAGAAAACGCAACACAGCCTTATCGGCGATCTGAAGGACCAAAGAGAAAGACTTTTATGAGAAACTTTCCCTCTTTAGGTGTTAGTTACGTGAATAAAAATGGGGAAAACTATGTGACCAGTCTGTTGTTGAGGTGCGAACCAATGTTCAGTAGTTCTATCCACTTGGCCACTAATGGAATCGATCAATACCCTTAACTGTAGTAAGAAATAATACACAGCACAACATTATTTTATTAATTACGCGTATAACGTGCAGAAAAAGCAGTGACATAAAAATTACGGTTCGCTACGCGCAACATTTCAGCAACAAAAAATCATTTTGTTATTCACGAGTTCAGATCCTAACGTTACGCGACGTTTTTGTAAATACTGTACCCTCACCCCTTGTAACGTATTGATTATCTGCATACCCACCCACTATATTTGCGTTGAATAATTTATAAGCACAGACTTCTTAAGTTAGGTTCACATTGAAATATGAACTGCTGCAAACCAGATTACATTGGTTTGCACGACAGTGTGAACCTAGTTTTACTCACTGCTAATTGATAATTGTATTTAACGTGATAAAAAAGAAAATACAAAAACAATACAGTCAAATCTTGGAATAACGGCCCCACCAGTGACCGTTGTTTGGAGGTTAAGCTATTTTCGTGTGCATTTTAAAGAGTTTCTGCTATTTAGACCTGACTGTTGTCAGCAGGTAGCCTTTTTTGAAGATTCGATTGTATACAGATGTATGTTAAATAGTAATTTGATCATAAATAGTTATTTTCATGCAATATATTCAAGGAAAAGCAATAAAATATATATTTATATTACCCCAAAGCAATCACATAATAAGAAATAGAGAGATTTTTTTATGATCGAGCTCCTAAATAATAAATCATAATTTATCTTGTAAAAGTTTTGGAGTTATAAAGGAAAGAAACGATCAAACGTCGTAAATAATATAAAGGAACATAACTTAACCTTTTATTTTCTACATAATAACTCATTTTGTTGATAGAAATCAAATAGATTTAAGTGAATTGTACGTATGTATGGAACATATTTATGAATATGTTATCAGAATAGAGGTTATTATGATAATATCTATTAATGTTTGAGCAACACATTTTCATTAATATTAATCATAAGTTAATTCAGCTTGATAGAACTGTTAATCATTTGAGTGACAGAACAATCTGTATAACTTAGCAATCAATAAGCTGAGATGAATGGCTTCAAACCATAATTAGTTAAGAACTTTATACGTAATAATGCTTTGGTAAGAGTGGTTGACTGCTATCTGTAACACTTTATAACACCTGTTGATACTTTACTCTTTATTGGTTGGTTATTTAAAATTTTGTGCAATTTAATTATATTTATTAATATATTTTGTATAAAACACTAAACAATTTTTTAAACAAAAAAATTTTTTGGAATGGATTGCAATGGGAGAAGATAACATCATATGAATATCTTTCAAGGGGGAGTGTATTCTGGGAGGGCTTTTATGTAAAACTGTCCTCTATTTTGGACAGTTCACATAGAAATCAGAGAACACGAAGAATTTGAAAAACTCCACGTGGCCCATTGGCCGGTCCATCAGTTAGGCGCGAACCTGCAACCAAATATTCAGTTGTTTTAGGATTGGAATTAGATTGGTGGTATAAGGCAATGTATACATATGAAGATCTTTCAAGGCGGTTTTATAAGATATTGGCACTTATTTACGTGTTAGAAACATGAAGAGAACTCGGAAAACACCACACGAACAGTCCGATGGTCAGGTGCTTCAGATGCGAACCCGTGACCAACTACAAGTGATTTTATTCCCTCGACCATTTGCGGATGTGCAGTGGTTTTATCCACTAAGCATTGATAGTTGGTAAGCGGATATAAAATTTACAAAACTTTTTGTAAATTTTATAAAATATTTTCAAGCATGTAATACGAATACTTTAAATATTTATGATATCTTTTTCCTAAAGTTTTTTTCTGTTTAATATTCTATTTTCAAAGACCTTTATACATAATTTTTGTGTATTTTCTTAATGCGAGAAATAAATGAAATGTTTTTAATGTTTCAGCTTCATAATTCCATCCATTAAATAAAAAGATAATAAAAGTAAAAGTTAAAATTGGACATTAGAGACTATTTCGATTAAGTCAAAGTTTAACTGAAATGATTCGACTTATGCAGGGACTTTAGTTAAGATAATGTACCATTTAATGTTATCGACTTTCTTCTAGTAATTCAAATAATAAAATTTCTTATAATCAAGAGAAAAAAATAATAATAAAAGAAATAAATTGAAATTTTTATTCAAATGTATTGAAGAAATAAACAATAAATTTGATAAAATTATTAAAGTGCGGAATTTGTAAATAAAAGTAAACAAATTATACAATTTCTTCAAATCGTAAGAAATAACATTTAATAGTACCAAAAAGAATAAACAAAATGTACAGTACTTTATTTATATTGAAAAATAATTTATTTTATTACATTTTCTCTCTGTAGACACTAAGAAGGCATTTTTTCAGGACCATCGTGGATTCGGTAGTAAGGTTTGGATTGATGGGATTTGATAAAAAACGGAAACGCAACACATGGGCGATCTGCCTCCCGAGAGGACTTTCTTTGGGAAACCGGCCCCTATTTAGGTGTTAGACGCGGAAAGAACCTACGAAAACTCATGTGGCCACGTGGTAGAGGTGCGGATCCAGGATCCCAGGATCAGTGTTTGATGGTTTTATCCATTTGGCTACTGCTGGTCCGGATGGTCAGGGACTGGGCACGATGTATCCGGGACAGTCGCCCGGATTCGATCTCGGATCCTCAGAGCTGTAGTTCCCTTGATGACAGACGTGTAGAGCATGTTGTTCTTCATTAATAAAATTAGGTATTATTTACCTGTTAATAAAGTGTAATGTGTTCTATTGTATTAAATATAATAGAGCAATATTTTACACCTTTTTTTGGGCCACCTCATATTTAATGCGTTTATTTCGTATTAAAATATTTTAATAAATTTCTTTAAAATGCATAAAATTCTATTTAATATCAGCAATTTATTATTTATTTTATAGAAGTGTTTATTATTCTAATATTACCGAACAACTGAAATCCTAGAAACACATTAAACAAAAATATATTTATATTAACTAACGTTTCAAAAGAATATATTAACCTTTAAAATGCAGATTATTCATATGTTTTCTCTTCAATGTATTTCTATTTAATATGAATTTAGATATTTATTTAGTGTATAAATAAGTTAAAATTCGTTTTAAATAATATATAATTTTATTAAATATAGTTAATAGTTGTAAGTTATTTTATTTATTTTTAGTTTAATATTTTGTGAAACATAAATATTATTTATTCTATCAAAAAATATTTTATAGTGTAGAATAAAATATTTTCTTGTATCTTTTATAAGTAAAGAGTTGATTTTGAACGCTCTGTATAAAAAAACTGTTGGGCGAATTTCAGCCAAATTATACATACATCCCAGAATATGTGGTTTCGATTTTCCTGAAAAAAATTTTACTTCAAAATTCAGCC